>NC_064854.1:129884792-130072292 GCF_024139225.1 Suncus etruscus | reverse complement strand
CTCATGCTCTGTTTGTTGTTTTGAGCTTTCTATGGAAACATGTCCCATGGTTCAACTACAGTTGTATTGTTTACTTAACAAAACCTTGTGATAGTCTTAAAAATAGATCTGTTAAAAATCATGGCAGGAGAAATAGCATGGAGATGGGGTGTTTGCCTTGCATGCAGAAGGATGGTGGTTTAAATCCAGGCATCCCATATGATCCCTTAGCCTGCCAGGAGCAATTTCTGAGCAGAGCCAGGAGGAACCCTTGAGCGCTACCGGGTGTGACTCAAAAGCCAAACCAAACCAACCAAAACAACAACAACAAAAAAAAACACAAAAAAATCTCTAAACACCATGATTTGTAGTTTTTGTTTGTAGTGGGTTTTAGTTTAACGTGTTTGTAGTTGGGTTTCAGTTACGAAAAAGAACACCCCCCTTCAACAGTGCAAAATTTCCACCACCAATGCCCCCCATCTCCCTCCTCCCCAACTCCCTGCCTGTCTTCGAGATAGACATTCTACTTCTCTCACTCACTACCATAGTTGTTGGTGTAGTTGTTTCTCTAACTGCACTCTTGTGCTGGTCCTTTCAGCCCTCATCTCTTCTGGGCATTATTACAATAATTATTTTTCTTAAATCCCATAGATGAGTGAGGCTATTCTGTGTCTGCCTCTCTCCCTCTGACTTATTTCACTCAGTATCATAGTTTTCAGGTAGGTACTGGTTAAGCTATGAGATAGATAGATAGAGAGATAGATAGATAGATAGATAGAGAGAGAGAGAGAGAGAAAGAGAGAGAGAGAGAAAGAGAGAGAAATATATTGTTTCAGAGACTGAGTGTGACACTTGAGAGATGATGAATAAAAACAAGGGTTGGAATGTACAGAAACTCTCACCCTCTTGTAGGCTTTCCTCAGCTGCCTGGAGCAGGTCCTAATGCCATGCTGACTTGTGCATAAGTCAATGGTGGAGCTGAACTCCGGAAGACCCTGGGTGGGATGGTGGCTGGCCCTGAGCTGTGGGTCTTCTCTGTGCTGAAATACCGAGGCTAGTCTCCAGGAGTGTGGTCCTGGACAGGGGTGTTGTGGCCCTCTTGAGAACTGGGGATTTGCCTTCTCCTCTTGGCTCCTTCTTGAATCCTCAAGGAGGTTGATGTGTAGTGAGATATCCCCATGATTCTAGAAACAGGGTTTCTCAAAAGCAAACATACATCGAGCAAAATCAGCCACCTTCCCTCCAACCCACCAGGTTGGAGGTGATTTTGAAAAGGCTGTGTTGGCTCCTGGTCTTTGCTGGTTTTCTTTTTGATTTCTGGGCCACACCTGACAGTGCTCAGGGGTTTCTCTTTCAGAAATTGCTTCTGGCAGGCTCAGGGGAACATGTAGGATGCCGGGGTCGGTCCCCGGTTGGCTGAGTGTAAGGTAAATGCTCTACCGCTGTGCTATCTCTCCAGTCCCTTATTCTTTATTTTTATCCTTTAAGGAAGATTGGAGGGGCTTTGGCTTTATAGGCTCAAACAAACATTTATCCCTCCGTTCTTAAATCCTCTCAGCCCCAACCAGCCCTTGCCTTGTGATGCGCCTTCACTTCTGTCCAGCCTTTGAACTTCTCTTTTTCATTCAGCCTCAGAGACTTTTCTCTTGTTTTTAAATAATACAATTTTAATCGAATCACCGTGATAGGTGGTTATAATTTTGTTCACGGTTGAGTGTCAGTCATGCAATATCCAACACCATTCCTTCACCAGTGCACATTTTCCATCACCAATGTCTTCAGTTTCCCTCCCACCCTCCCCCTTACCTGCCTCTATGGCAGACATTTTTCTTCTCTCTGTCAGAGACTTTTATTTCCGCCCCTACCCCCTGGCTTTCTCTTATCTCTCCACCACACCCCTGCATTTCTCCCTCCTGACTAAGTCAGTTTGCATTATGGAATGCAACTTCTTCAGACCCTAGGAAGGAGGAAGAAAATGGCAGATGAGGCCAATAACCTCCCTCAGCCCACGGCATACTTAGGCTAGGCAAAATCAGAACCGCAGATTAGAACCAACGCTTTTTTGGTTTGTTTGTTTGTTTGTGTTTCTGTTTTTGGGGCCACACTCAGCAGCACTCAGGGGTTACTTTTCTGGCTCTGTGCTCAGAAATCGCTCCTGGCTCTGGTTACCATATGGGATGCCGGGGATCGAACCCACATCCATCCTGGGTCAGCTGTGTGCAAGGCAAATGCCCTTCCACTGTGCTACCACTCCAGTTCCTAGAACCAATTCCTTTTTTTGTTTTGTTTTGTTTTGTTTTTGGGTCACACCCGGCAGCGCTCAGGGGTTACTTCTTTTATGCTCAGAAATCGCTCCTGGCAGGCTCAGGGGACCATATGGGGTGCCGGGATTCGAACCACCTCCATGCTATCTCTCCGGCCCCAGTGGCCCATGGAGGAGAAGGCTTGCCTTGCTGTGTGAGGCCTGGGTTTGACCCTGGATACCCAAACTTTCCAAACAAGAAAATTTTTTTGCCCCAACAGAGAGTAGAGCCCCCTCAGCCTGGGGGCCTTGAGAGCTCCCTGAGATGCCAGCATCAAGTTCCTTGCAGTTGGTGGGTCCTCAAGAGGTGGCAGTTCCCCATTTCTCATGAAGGAACGCCAGTGGGGCCATCCCCATTGTGGGAGTGATGAACTCCTCTAAAAACCAACCCAACGGGACCCCTGGCATAAGATTTGGAGCAGGCGCAGAGCAGGAGAGTTTGGGCTTCCCTGGGGGTTCCTAAAATGGTGGTGGAGGTGGAACTAGGCCTGGAGATAGAGGTTGTGGGGTACCCGTAGCAGACAGGACCATATCAGGGTTTCAGTCTTCTGGGGCTTCTGGGCAGAAGCAGGCAGCTGGATTGAAGATCTGTGAAGATCAAGGGATGGCTTGGCCCCAGGAATCTGGCCCAGAGGACCCCCCCTCATAGAAGGGAACTGCGATCAGGCTGGCATCAGCCCCCAACATCTGGCTTCTCTGTCGCCCTGTAGGGATGCCTGTCAGTTAACCAGGCTACTCCAGACAGAAGAACTAAAGTGAAGAGTGGGATGAAAAGTTCTCTGACTCGGCCATTTCAGGCCTTCCCATTTTAGGAATGATAGTAATTTCTTTTTTGATTTTTGGGCCACACCCGGCGACACTCAGGGGTTACTCCTGGTTATACGTTCAGAAATTGCTCCTTGGCTTGGGTCAGCTGAGTGCAAGGCAAACACCCTACTCCTCTGCCACTGCTCTGGACTCAGTCATTTTTTTTTTCTGTTCTGATTAATTAAAAAAGTAAAAATAGATTTGGGGAGGTAGTACCAGCATTTGCCCGGTATGTAACCTACTGGGATTTAATTCCCAGCACTACAGATGGTACATATGAGAATCTCCAAACAGGATGCTTTTTTTGTTTGCTTATTTGATTGTTTTGGGGCCACTTCTGGCAATGCTCAGGACACTCCTGTCTCGACACACTCAGGAATTACTCCTGCTGGTGCTCCTGGCACCATATGGGATTGAACCCAGGTTGGCAGTGTGTAAGCAAATGCCCTCTCCACCATATTCTTACTCTGCCCCCCAGGAGTTTCTCTGAGCATAGAGCCAGGAGTAAGCCCTAGACATCACTTAATGTGACACTCATCAATACATAACTAGGGCCAGAGCGATAGCACGGCAGGTAGGGTGTTTGCCTTGCATGCAGTCGACCCGGGTTCCCTGTCTGGTTTCCCATATGGTTGCCCCAAGCACCGCCAGGAATGACTCCTGAGTGCAGAGCCAGGAGTAACCCCTGAGCACCAGCGGGCATGGCTCAAAAAAACAAAAACAAAAATGAAAAAACCAAAAAAACGAGGGTTGTCCTAGTGCTCCAGATACTGCGGAATCCAGCAGCACCACACTCTTGGTTCCTAGCAATAAACTGCCATCTAGGCTGGCCACGTATCTCCTGGAATGACCTTCAGATACCTGAGCACCTCTGGGGAGCGTCCTCTTCCCAAATAAATAACAAATAAGGGACCCAAAAAGAATGAAGGAGGGAGAGGACTTAGACTGGCACCAAGGCCGGAGCTGTGGTGCTCCATGGGGTCGGCAGAGGGCGCCCGTGAAGCATGGTTCATACTGTTGGGGGCCCTTTCAGATTTTCTACTTTAATTTTCCACCAGGGTTCTTTCCTTCTTCAGGGTGGCAATATGAGTGATCTTGTTTTTATTGCATTATATTTGCAATTGTCTGAGTCTCTCAATCTTTACAAAGATCCTAAGAGGGAGGTGTATTCCTGGAGGTTCTTAGAGCCCAGGTCCCCAGAGAAATGGAGTCATATGGGGTGATATATTAAACAACAATGACCGCCTATTTCCAGGTGAACCCGGCCTGGCCAGCTCGTGACAGTCTCACCTCCCGGGCCCAGGTGCCCTCTTTCCGCTGCAAAAAGAGGATCATAACAGCTGGGTGCCATGGCTAGTTCTAGGAGGGAATGACACTGGACTGGCCACACAGCCAATGTGTGGAAGTCTCTGTCTTTCCTCAACATGCACTTTAAAAAATATCTTTATTTAAGCACCATGATTACAAACATGCTTGTATTTGGATTTTAGTTATAAAGAAAGAACACCCCTCTTCACCAGTGCAACCTTCCCACCACCCATGCTCCCATCTCCCTCCCCCCCCAGCCCCAGTATGTCTTGAGACAGGCATTCTAGTTCTCTCACTTACTACCATTATCATGATAGTTGTCAGTGTAGTTATTTCCTTAACTGCACACCACTCTTTGTTGTAAGCTTCATATCATGGGCCGGTCCTTCTAGCCCTCATCGCTATTGTCTCTGGGTATTATTACAGTACTGTCTTTTATTTTTCTTAAATCCCAAAGATGAGTGAGACTCTTCTGTATCTATCTCTCTCCCTCTGACTTATTTCACTCAGTATAATGGCTTCCATGTCCATCTGTGTACAGGCAAATTTCATAACTTCATTCCAACAATGCATTCTTTTCCTTTGTTCCTTTCTTTTTTTTTTTTTTTTTTTTTTTTTTTTTTTTTTTTTTTTTTTTTGGTTTTTGGGCCACACCCGGTGACGCTCAGGGGTTACTCCTGGCTATGCGCTCAGAAGTCGCTCCTGGCTTGGGGGACCATATGGGACGCCGGGGGATCGAACCGCGGTCCGTCTCCTAGGCTAGCGCAGGTAAGGCAGGCACCTTACCTCCAGCGCCACCGCCCAGCCCCTTGTTCCTTTCTTTACTTCACGGAGGTGGAGGCCCTGAGGCATGCGTGTTCCTTCACTTGTCCTTTCCTTAGTGACTGCCAGGGTGGGGCTGCAGAGTTGAGGGGCCATTGGTAGATTTGTACCGTTGCTTTCCTTCCCTCTGCTAGAGGAACTCTGCTGCTGCCAGATTTATATCATAGGTTCGGAGTGGCTTCGGGGTGGATCCATGGTGTAAAATCACCCCATGCACCGTATCTCCAAGCCCAGGTGAACGAGTCTGAATCAGGGTAGTGCATGAAATATTACAAACCAGGCTGAGTGTAGTCTGGCAGTCTTCTACCTCGTATGGAGAGCCAGCTGCCTGTCAGAACTGCCCTTTTTATTGAGTCTAGAGACCACCCCAGGGTGAGACAGTAAGGACACAAAGCTCAGGCTATCCTGAGCCAGTCCCACCCAGGTTTACAAGGAAGACAATCTCTGTTTTGGGGTGAATCCAAATGGTAAACAAGCATCTTTGTTTTAGGTAGAATAAGGTGTAACCTAACACCATGGGATTCTAAGTGTGAGGAGAACTTGACAGACTCTGGTATCCTGACTGCATTGGAGGTCATGGGAACTTGTCCAGTGTAGGTTTCCTGGGCCCTATTTTCCAGCCCTTTTCAGGTCTCGTCCTTCCTGCCTCTCGTTGAATTGGTGGGACTGGTTGGTCGAGATCATCAGCAGAGTCAAAACACTGAAAACATGAGATCCAAGCTACCAGAAAACAAACTTAAAACTATGCATGTCAGGGTCACAAGCTGGGGGACAATGGAAGACAACCTGGGGTCGCTAATGGAAGGTAGGTGGTGAAACTAGAGGGACTGATGCTAAAATAGTGTCTACCAAAAACCCAACTGTCAATAACTATATTTTGGTAAAGTCTTTAAAAATTCAAATGGCCAATAAACATTAAAAAAGAATCATTGGGAGGGGTCCTGTTGAGGGCTTCCCCATATCCCTGCCTCCAAAGGAAGGAAAACAGAGCAAAGCAAGACTGCAAATTAATCATTTTGTTTGTTTGTTTTTGGGCCACTCCCGGTGACACTCAGGGGGTTACTCCTGGCTCTGCATTCAGAAATCGCTCCTGGCTTGGGGGACCATATGGGATGCTGGACATTGAACCGAGGTCCATCCTGGGCTAGCCAGGTGCAAGGCAAATACCCTACCATTGCACTATCGTGCTGGCCCCTGCAATTTAATCTTGTGCTCGCTTTTTAAGATGTGAAAACAGCAGCTCCAGTGCCTGGGAATGGTGGACATGCTCTCTTGTCTCTTCCATCTCAGCCCCTTTGGCCTGGAGTGCTGCCATGGGAGCTGAAGAATGAAGCGCAAGAACAATGCTGAAACTGAAGGGAGGGCCGGGGCGCTGTGGGGCCCCAGTGGGTCAGAGAAGGTCTTCCAGATGTGATGCAGGACACTTTCCTCCACACCTGGGGTAGAGCAACCTTTTGATACCCTGTGGCCAGCAGGTAGAGGTTTGGGATGGGGCACAGGCCTCCTTTCCCATTTGAAGACTTGGCGGTCGACCCAGGGAAGCCTGTTTGTTTGTCCATCTCCAGAGATATGCTCTTACTGCTTTCAGCTGAGCCTGAAGACCACATAATGGCTGGAGTTCTGGGAAAGGACAAGACGCTTTCTACCTTTTGCTTTTTTCTAAATCCACCACTGGTTGGTGCATATCACTGCTGCACCTGTCATCTTGGTCCAATACTTGGTTTTTTGAAGGATTGTCTGAGGGTCTGTTTGCAAGGTTCACTTTTGTAGCATCTGTACCTTTCTGGCCCTTTATAAATGTTTGGGAAACAGAGGAGGAAGGGACTGTGAGAAGCCAGGCTCAGTTTTGCCTCTGGACTCACTCTGCCCAGTGTCAGGGCTCCCTAGTCTGTCTGTATCAAGCTTTCTGCTCTTGCTGGCATTGGTGGAGCTGGGCCCAGGAAGAGGTGCCAGGAGCCAGAGCCATGAACTCGGCCATCCTGGGGCCACACCCTGGCAGCGTGAATGGTCCTGGCAAGCCCAGCAGCAGTGAGGACAGCGGTACAAGATCCTGCACGTCCACTTGCTTTCAATTCCTGTCCTTGCATGAAATTTCCTTAGATTTGTTTTTCTTTGGAAGCATTCATAGACCGGGGCTGGAGGCCTGGGAGGGCCAGGGGAGCAGATTACCCTCCTTTATTCCAAAAGAAATATGATTTCCCATAATGTTTCGGAGTTCCAGGATCCGGAAGGCGGACTAGTGCTGCTCTAGCTGATAGCCAGGAGTGGAAGGCCAAGTCCGGAGGGGGAGAGCTGCTCAGAAGTCTGGAAGGATCAATGACCCCAAGGGAAGGCCTGGCTTGCTTCCATGTTTCTTTTTCCTCTCCCCTCTCAAGTCTGTCCTGAGAGCCAGACTAATCCAAAATGTACCCTGTGCTTCAAAATCTGTGAAAATCCAAGGGGACACTATTCTCCTGATTCCAGTTTGATGTTATAGACTTGGACAAAATGGAAAATGAACAAGAAAATTATTTATTTATTTATTTATTTATTTATTTATTTATTTATTTATTTATTTACTTACTTACTGGATTTAGGACCAATAAATGAACAAAAATTTATTGGTCAGTGGTGCTTAGGGGCTATTCCTGGCTCCGCACTCAGAAATCACTCCCGGCAGGCTTGGGGGACCATATAGTATGCTGGGGATCGAACCCAAGTTGATTGAATGTAAGGCAAATACCCTCCCCTTTGTGATATCATTCCAGCCCCTGAATGAGGAGATTATTAGAAATAAAAATTAAAAAAGCTAGTACTACTCCTATTCTAGTGTTTTCCATTTCTCCTGAGATAGATATCTGAATATATTCACTGTGTGATTTTATTTTGGGGGCAGAGAGAAGGGGCCTCCCCAGAGGTGCTGGGGCCCCAGATGTGGGTCTCTATAGAGGACATCATGTGCTGCTCACTTTGGGGTGCTGGGAACCACCAGGCTATCCGCAGCATTGCTGAAGGGTGGGGGATATGGTGGCATGCAGTGTGCGCTCTGGCCCAATGAACTGCCTCCCTTGCTTCTTTATGTTTTCATTTACATTTTATTTCATTATGGAGCGACAGTCTCCTCTGGGACGCACAGGGTGTGAGGGTCCTGGAAAGCAAAGAGACAGGCGGGAGAGTGGGGCTGGGTTGTAAGTGAATGCAAAGGAGGAGAGCAGAGTCCGGGCATCTCGGGAGGTGGGGGCTGCTTATAGGTTGGAGTGCAGTTGGTTATCCAATGGCCTGTTTGTGCGTCTGTCCTGCACTGGGCGAGCTGGTTTAAATCCTGGATTTGGTATTTCCCTAAGGAAAGGCTCCTAAGTAGGTGATCAGGAGGGTAGAAAACCCCAAAGGGCTTAACTACCCTGTTTCCCCGAAAGTAAGACAGTGCCTTATATTAATTTTTGCTCCCAAAGATGCGTTATGTCTTATTTTCAGGGGCTGTCTTATTTTTCCATGAAGAAGAAAATGGTACACATTTATTATTAAATGAAAATGAAGGGGATTTATTACCTGGATACGGTACAGTAGTACGGTAGTTGTCAACACAAATCAGACAAACTGTGAATTCTCCAGATTCACAGCAACAAGTTTACGGTAAATTAATTTTCATTCTGAGACAGAGCCTAGGGGGGCCTTATTTTCGGGGGGGGGGGGGGAATGTCTTATATTTCACCCAAAGGAAACCTGTAAGTATGTCTTATTTTTGGATGATGTCTTGTTTCAGGAAAACATGGTAATAGACTAAATTCAAGGTTGTCCACACATGTTCTTTTTTATTAGTTTTTGGGCTACTTCTGGTGATGCTCAGTGCTTATTCCTGTCTCTACACTTCGAAATTACTCCTGGCAGGCTGGGGGACCATTTAGGATGCTGCGGATTGAACCTGGGTCAGTTACATGCAAGGCAGTTACATGCTCTGCCCCCCTCCACACCAGTTCTTGAAAGCTTGTCACCTTGATCATTCCTGCTGAGCTTAAAGATCCAGGGACGTTGTTCCAAGAACACTCTGGCTCTTTCCAGAGGGCCACATCATCATTGGAAAGAGGAGGCAGTGGAAAGCTTCTCGAAAGTTCCCTGAAAGCTTTATGACTGCAGCAAAGTCTGAAAGGATGGACACCAGCTCACCCAATCGAGTGTGAGAGGGACTGGTTGGGGAGGCACCCAACTGCCAATGACCAGAGAAGTGCAGAACAAAGCAGAGATTCCCCCCAAGAGTCTACACCCCACCTGAAAGGGGCAGTTGCTGCTCATTCCCAGCTGGCTGTTGTCACACTGGGCACCTGGCATTAGAAACCTGATCTCTCTCCCCCTGTCTCACCTGTCACTTCTCTCTCCCTCCCTTCTTCCTTCTCACTACTTGTGGGGCCACTAGGTCCTGGAGGTGCTTTCTCAGGAGCAGCTGAAGGTTTCACATCTGCCAGGCTTGTTCTGTCATCACAGCCACCTAGTGACCTGATTTTTAAAAAATTATTAATAATTTTTTGTTTTTTTAAAAAAATTTTTTGGACAACACCGGTGGCACTCAGGGGTTTACTTCTGGCTCTGTGCTCAGAAATCATTCCTGGCAGGCTTGGGGACCATATGGAATGCTGAGGATCTAACCTGGGTCAATTTTGAGTTGTCCACGTGAAAGGCAAATGCCCTACCGCTGTGTTATCTCTCCAGCCCATGTTTTATAATTTTTAAATTGAAACCATTGTGATTTACAACGTTCTTCATAGCTGAGTTTTAGGGCCAATCCTACCTCCAGTGTTGACCTCCCTCCACCAATGTTTCCATAGTGTATCCCATGACACCCCCCCTTTATTGTTGTTTTTGTTTTTGTTTTTTATTTTTGGGCGACACCCGGCAGTGCTCAGGGGTTACTCCTGGCTGTCTGCTCAGAAATAGCTCCTGGGAGGCAGGGTGACCATATGGGATGCCAGGATTCAAACCAACCACCTTAGGTCCTGGATCGGCTGCTTGCAACGTAAACACCGCTGTGCTATCTCTCCGGTCCCTTATTGTTGTTTTTTGACACACCCCATGATGCTCTGGGGTTACTCCTGGCTCTGCACTCAGAAGTTGTAGCATCAGAGCCTTTAGGATGGGCTTGGATGGCAGTGGATGGTAATGGAGGTCTTTGTCCTCCAACTCAGGACCACGTGGCTCCACCTTCTCCAACCGGCGGGTATCTGGGTTCAGAAAAGCGGCGGGTATTAAACTCACATGCAGTCAGGCTTCCAGAGAGAGAACATCTTTATTTGCCCTGGCCAACATGTGTGGCCTATATCATAAACCTATTTAAGCACGGTCTTGTCAGCTTGCCCTGCGCCTAACTTCTTTCAGTCATATCTCCTCTAACCTCTATCCAGGAAAATCCCAAATCCCCTTTTGCCCCTGAGCCCAAACCTTTCATAACCTCCCCAAGACCCCTCTCAGAAATGGGAGGGCCTTGCAGGTAAAGTTACAGGTAAATCCGGGGTGGGGTTACAAGAAGTCACTCCTGGTGGTACTCAGGGGTCCATGTGGCACATGGGATGCTGGGGATAAAACCTGGGTTGGCTGTGCGCAATACAAGTGTTCTACCCTCTGTATGATTTCTCCAGAACCCTAGTTATAGATTTTTTTTTTTTTTTTTGGGCAACCCAGAGGCGCTCAGGGGTTGCTCCTGGCTCTCTGCTCAGAAATTGCTCCTGGCAGGCTCGGGGGACCATATGGGATGCCGGGATTTTAACCAATGACTTTTTGCATACAAGGCAAATGCCTTATCTCCATACTATCTCTCCAGCCCCTGATTTCTAAATGAAATCTTTTACCTTTTTAAAATTGTGTTACAGAAATTTTTTTAAGTCCAAGGGTTACTTGTTTTTCATTCCTGCTGATGCCGCCTGCATAGGTGGGGTGCGAGTGAGTGTGTGGGGCAGAGAAAGGAGCTTGGATCCAAGAGATGCCCAGGGCTGCCCGTGAGAAAGCTGCAGACACTTGGGACCTGGGTGCTTGTGCTAGGTCCTCTGTTCTGTTCCTCTCCACCACACTCGTAACTCTGTCCTTCCCGCATCCTTTTCTCACGAACATATCCAGACACCTCCACTTGTGAATCTGCAGTGAAGACATAGCGCTGAACGAAATAGACCCAGTTCCACCTTCATGGGATTCAAGGTGGGGAAAACAACTGACAAGAAGTCAGTCACATGGCAGGTCTGTTGGTGATAAAACAGGCACAGGTGGGGCTAGCAGAGCTGAGGAGAATTCTGAGACAGATCCCCAGGCAAATATTGTCCATTATCTGCATTATGCTTACCGTGTCAGGCACCACCATCCTAAGAAAAATTCTATTTTTTAAAATTTGCTTCCTTATACCAAACTTCCACAAGAAACTTCCACTAATTTAAAAAGTTTTGGCTGCATGTGACAGAAATAAAACACTCATTTGCTTAAAAAAAATTTTTTTTTTAAATACTCAAAGGTAAATGTCACAGTTGGCAGCTTCAAGCATAGCTGGATTCTGGTGGTTAATGCGTGACCCCAGGAATCTGCCTTTCTTAGTCTCTCATTTTATCTCCTCCAGATTAGCA
The DNA here is from genome assembly GCF_024139225.1 of Suncus etruscus. Taxonomy (NCBI): domain Eukaryota; kingdom Metazoa; phylum Chordata; class Mammalia; order Eulipotyphla; family Soricidae; genus Suncus; species Suncus etruscus. The sequence continues at coordinate 130,060,499 of NC_064854.1, read as the reverse complement.
TTGTTCTTGGGTAAACTTTTGTACCAGATACCCTGCCCTGTTCCAGGCATATACCCTATCAGCTCAGCTACTCACCCTACGACTGTGTTTTTTTAACTTAAGCAAAAACCCCATTCTTATCATTCTAGGAATCAGATGCTATTTCTGGAACTGAGCTTTCTGAAACACAAAGCCAGGCTGGGCTGGGGTGTCCCCAAACAGGTCAGAACACTGTTGACAAAAGGAGAATAAATGCTCAATAGTGAGAAACAAGTAATATCCACACTGGTAGCATTTGTGTCCACAGAGCTGGCCATTGGTGAGTCCGTCAAGGGTCCCAAGGGCTGTGATTAGTTGGTTCTCTGAAGTAATTTCTAGATCTTGATCTGAGTTTTATGCACTTTATTGGAAACAAAGTATGGAACTCATTTGCTCTGAGACCATCTAAAGTTATGGATCTCGATGAAACACGTGGCTGGATGTTTTTTTTCAATAATTAACTCCTTTTAAAAAATTAATTTATATTGACATCCATGTGAGCTACAAGTCTTTTCCAGTTGTATTTCAGGCACTAGTGACAGTGAATTAGGATCATTCCCACCACCAGTGTTGACCTCCCTCCGCCATAGTTCCCAGCATGCCTCCCATATCGCCACCCTAAGCCCCTGGACTGCCAGTGTAACAGGTCCCTTTTGTGTCCAGCTTGGTATAGTTTGGGTCTCTTGACTCTATTGTCATTGGACTTTGGTTTGAGTATTTAGATAGGACCATTTTTTATTTTCACTCAAAGCTTCTGAGACTGCTTCAATCATTAACTCCTTTGGTGAACTGCTTTGGACTTGCCTGTGCTCCAGCTTTGTTGATTCTAAGTGGCCACATGGTGTACAAGGAAGCTTTGTCAACTTTTGGTAAGAGGAAGTGAGCTCACCGCCTCAATTTTCATGCTCCGAAGGCCAGAAGTTCACATGAAGGAGATTTACCCTGACTTCACCTCCCAGAGTGAACTTGGTGCATGACTCCCTACAGCTGTGGGGAAGGCCAGCTGTGTGCGTGTCAGGATTCATTTAGAAGACATCAGAAGTCTCAGCCCAGGTATTTGCTGGAAGAGCCATACTAGAGTCCAATTAATTGCCCTGGTCACACACACATCAGTCACACACCCGAGCATTTCCCCGGAAGGTGTGGGAAGGGCTGTCAGGAGCCTTATTCGTGTGTCAGATTATTTGTGAATAATAACCTTATTATATTGGTGTCAGATGTCTATAGGGACCAGTGTTCCTCCTGCAGGGAAGGGTTTGGAATATATAGGAATATAGGAAGAACAACTTGCAGACATACAATCTTTCAAGCAGACAGCCGTGGGCTAGGCGAGACAGTTGGCTGAACAATGCAGTGGAAGTGGGTGGAGGAGCGGGGACCTGACTGCATTGGTTTGGAGCCAGAGAATAACCTGGGACACGTGATGCATGAGCTTTGTACCTCCGTTTCTCCACCTGTAAATATGAACAGTGATAGCACCTCCCCCATGGCATGTTGACAGGGTCAGAGAGGACAGGTGCAAGGTGTTTCCTATCAGAATAATCACTGCTGTGGGTGGCAGTGGTGACACTGTGGTAATTGTCATCATGGGCTAGCAGGAGACAGAATGTACATTTGCAACAACTAACAGACTGTGCATTTTGTTTTGGTTTTTTGGATTATTTTTTGGGGGGGCACACCTGGCAATATTCAGGGGTTTACTCCTGGTTCTGCACTCAGAAATCACTCCTGGCAGGCTTGGGGGACCATATGGGATGCCGGGAATCGAACCCGGGTCCATTCGAGGTTGGCCGAGTGCAAAGCAAATGCCCTACCTACCGCTATCTCTCTGGCCCCTAACAGACTGTGTATTTTGTAGAGGCCGATTCACTATCCTGATCTAAGGCTTTTCCCAGTTGGAATACCTGTGTGCATTCGCATTCTTCTTTCCTTGAAGAAAATGGAAGAAATTGAAGGCTACACAGACAGTTAAGTGACTTGCTTAGAGTCACCCGGATAGTAAATGGTGAATATGAGATCTGAAGCCAGACAGCTGGATCTCAAGCCCTCATTTCACGACTCCGGTCTGCACAGTCCTGTGGAAATAATGACAGCACCAAGGAGAGCTTCCTCTGGCCAGGGAATGCTCTCAGCACTTGCTCTAGAGTCTAGAGTCTAGAGTCCCAGGGGTCCTCAAACTTTTTAAACAGGGGGCCAGTTCACTGTCCCTCAGACCATTGGAGGGTCTGACTATAGTAAAAACAAAACTTATGAATGAATTCTTATGCACACTGCATATATCTTATTTTGCAATGAAGAAACAAAACAGATACAAATACAATATGTGGCCCGAGGGCCATAGTTTGAGGACCACTGGTAGACGGTCTCATTGGGCCTGACCAACAAGTTTTGGAATGGTTGCTATTATTTTGTTAGGCCTCTAGAAAGCGTTGGCCCATGCATCTTTGCTATTGGGTGGTTTAAGAGGGAGCAGTTGATTTTGCTGGGCTGAAGGTTGCTGCTGGTTGGTTGGTGATGGGGCTGAGAGATCCAGTATGCAACCACCTCAGCAGAGGGTGGCTTTGCCATGAGCGGGAGGGCCCTGCTTGTAGATGCCAGTCTGTGCTTCATCTCACTGTTCCCTGGCTCTTGAGAAGAGGTTTTAGAATAGATATACCACATTTTTCACTCTATAAGATGCACCTGACCATAAGACACACATGGCTTTTAGATGAGGAAAACAAGAGATGTCAGGAGATGGTGGCTGGGAACAACTGGCCTGTGAAGCCAAGTATATTTACAACATGCTGGTCCACAGCTGGTTAAACACATTTACCTAACTCTTTATATCGGAAATTAAAAAAATATTTTTAAATGTTTTCATTAATATAATAAAAAAAGTTGTAGTACTGATCAAAAAGGCATTCACTTCATAAGACACACACACATTTTCCACCATCTTTTTTGGGGGAAAAGTGCACCTTATGGTACGAAAATACGATATATTGACTCCCAGAATAATGGGTCTTCTATGGCTCAGAGCGCAGTGTGGCCCGCTTCTGAGCTTGTGCCTGACTTTAGAGGAGACAGTTCTGCCAACTGGAGGCAAAGTCATTGCGAGCTAGTCCCACCCTGTGGGGTCTGTTGCCTACTGGCTAGTTACTTGTTGAACTGCAAAGGGGAGAGGTAGGATGTAACTATATGGCTGCAACCCCAAATTCAGATAGTTCCACATTTTGGGAAAGTGGAGTTTGCAAGTCTTGTCTCCTCTCCTTTTCACCTTGTCAGAAGAGAAGCAGCCCCTTTTGCTGGCAGTTGGATCTCTGAATCAACATTTAAGAGTTTCTCCCTCTGACTCAACACTTAGAGTCATAGCCTTGGACTAAGCCTGTATTCATGGCCATTTTATCAAGTTAATTACTGGAAAGGTGACATTCTGGATACTTTTAATGTTCTTGGGGAAGGCTGCCAAATTTGTCAAAATCACCCTGTGGAAATGTTTCTTTTCTTTTCTTTTTATACAAGTGTGAAGAAAAGTGCCTGTTTCTTCCATTCTTACCTACATTTGGGATTTTCAATGAAAAATGGCCAATTTGGGGCTAGAGGTAAGGTGTCTGCCTTAACAGTGCTAGCCTAGGACAGACCTCGGTTCGATCCCCCGGCGTCCCATATGGTCCCCCAAGCCAGGAGCGACTTCTGAGCTTATAGCCAGGAGTAACCCCTGAGAGTTACCGGGTGTGGCCCCCCAAAAAAAGAAAAAAAAAGAAAAGAAAAATGGCCAATTTGAAAGACAAAATGTGCTCTTTTATTTCAATTTCTATTTTTCCGGTTCTAAGAATATTGGACAGTTTTTTGGTTTGTTAGCTGTTTGGATTTCTTCTCTTGTCAAATTGACAAATTTCTCGTCTCCTCTTTCTGTATCTGGGCCACACTGACTGTGCTCAGGGCTGACTCCTAGCTTTGTGCTCATGGATCAGTACTGACAAAGCTCCAGAACCTGGGTGAAAGGCAAGTGCCTGAACCCTTCTACTATCTCCAATCCAGTTTTATTTTCTTAAAAGTTATATACTTCTAGGAGCCAGAGTGATAGCACAGCAGCTAGGGCGTTTGGCCTTGCATGTGATTGACCCGGGCTTGATTCATGGCATCCCATATGGTCCCTTGAGCCTGCCAGGAAGGATTTCTGAGCAGAGCCAGGAGAAACCCCTGAGCACTGCCAGGTATGGCCCCAAAACAAAGCAAACAGACAAATAAAATAATACTTCCATAGTCACACAATTAATGTCTCTCTCTTGAAAGGGCAGAGTAGAACATGGTTCCTCAGATTTATTGTTCCCACCTTCCCTTCTTCTTTAAGTCGCTGCTATTGTTGCCACAACTGGGGTCAAGTTATACTTGATTGTGGAATTTGCACACTTCCCCATATGGTTCTCTGAGAGTCCCATATGCATTGTGGGTGCTCTTGGACATTCTGGTTATAGTGCTCAATAATGCTCCTCCCGGTACTCACAAAATTGCTCCCCAGAGCTTACAGTGCTCCTACATTTCTGGCTGAGCCCACAGGCTGTTTTAGTACAGGGTTTCCTGAGCAGCAGGATGACTTGAGCCCTTCTCAGCTCCTGCAAGAAATACCAGCGAAATGTGCTTCCCAGGCAGTTACTTTGAGCCCCTGAGAGCCCCAAGACTCCTCCCCACAATCATTGTAATCCTGACTAACACTGTTCCTGACAGCATGGCTATTTTGCTTTTCCAGAATTTTCTAGAAAGTTTTGCAATTGTCACTATCTGACCTGAGAGATTTCTAGCATTTCATCCCTTTTAATCTTAAGATGTGTTTTGGCTCTCTTAGGCCACAGGAATTTCTTGCTAATCTCCCCAATGTTTTATGGCACCTATAGCAAAAAACAAACAATCATAACAACCACACACTTGGCCACGTCTGCCCCCCACCCTTTTTTTTTTTAATTTATCTATAGCTTCTTAGATAGGCGTCCCACCTTCTTTCATAGAACCTTAGAACAGGAATTATTTTGTTCTACCTCATAGTTCTATGACTTCTTACAAAGTTGAGAAAAGGAAAAAGAAAAAAAGTGGATGGGACCCAGGGGTCAAGGTGTCTCAGGAGCAATGAATGGGGAAAAAAAAAGAAGGCCAGATCTAAATACCCAATCCAAAGTCAACAAAAATAGAATCAGGAGACCCAATTTCCAACAAGCTGTACACAAAAGGGGACACCATGACACTAATAGTCCAGGGGGCTAATGGGGAGTCATTCGGGAAGAGTGGTGGAGGGAAGGTCAACACTGGTGGTGGGAATGGCCCTAACTCACTGTCACCATATACCTGCAATACAATTGTGAAAGACTGAAAGACTTTTAGTTCACATTGGTTCAATTAAAAAAAAAAAGAAGCACATTTTGCTGTGACCCATGTTTGAATAGAAGTTTAAGGCTAATTTTGGTGGGACAGACCTTTCAGAGAAGGCCAAGTGACCTGTGGATGGTTCTGAATTTGGTCCTCACTGACAGCCTTTATGTGTCTCTGCGCTCATCTGGGTATGGGTGGACTCTCTGGTCTGTGGGCTTTTTCTGGCCCGTCTCAGTGCTGTTCTGTGCTGTAGCCAACAGTGCTCTGAGTTCTGTCAAGCAACAGGACTGTGTATGGCGGCAGTGAGAGGAAGGAAGGCTCCTCTACCCCACATCATTGCAAGGTGCTAATAATTGGCTATTAAATTGACAATAATATTAATTTAGTGCATTAAATTTATGCATTAATTTTATGCACATAGGGTCCACCTACAATGCTGAAACCACACGACAATGCTAGGCAGTGATGAAGATAAGAAATATTCCACCTATTCTCTTTGTGGGGCTTGAGGAGTCTCCCAACCAGTGCTCAGAAGCCCAGGAGTTTTACTTTTGGAGATCCTTGTTCCAGCTGAGCAGACCCAAGAATGTTCTGGCTGTGTGGTGTGGGGACTAGCCAGTATACACCCAATGGTCTTTCTGAGACCCCCAACTCCTTGCCAGCATGTATGTTTATTCACTTTGTCCAAAGGCAGCCAGGGAGGGTGATTTCCCTACAGGGTTCTTTCTCTTTCTTTTTCTTTTCTTTTTTTTTTTTTTGGTTTTTGGGCCACACCCGGTGACGCTCAGGGGTTACTCCTGGCTATGTGCTCAGAAGTTGCTCCTGGCTTGGGGGACCATATGGGACGCCGGGGGATCGAACCGCGGTCCGTCCTAGGCTAGCGCAGGTAAGGCAGGGCACCTTACCTTTAGCGCTCACCCCCACTCCGCCCGGGCCCCTTTTCTTTTTCTTTCTTTCTTTCTTTCTTTCTTTCTCTTTCTTTCTTTCTTTCTTTCTTTCTTTCTTTCTTTCTTTCTTTCTTTCTTTCTTTCTTTCTTTCTTTCTTTCTTTCTTTCTTTCTTTCTTTCTTTCTTTCTTTCTTTCTTTCTTCTTCTTTCTTTCTTTCTTTCTTTCTTTCTTTCTTTCTTTCTTTCTTTCTTTTCTTCTTTTCTTCTTTCCTTCTTTCCTTCTTTCTTTCTTTCTTCTTTCTTTCTTTCTTTCTTTCTTTTTCTTTCTTTCTTTCTTTCTTTCTTCTTCTTTCTTTCTTTCTTTCTTTCTTTCTTTCTTTCTTTCTTTCTTCTTTCTTTCTTTCTTTCTTTCTTTCTTTCTTTCTTTCTTTCTCTCTCTCTCTCTCTCTCTCTCTCTCTTTCTTTCTTTCTTTCTTTCTTTCTTTCTTTCTTTCTTTCTTTCTTTCTTTCTTTCTTTCTTTCTTTCTTTCTTTCTTCCTTCCTTTCTTCCTTTCTTCTTTCTCTTTCTCTTCTCTTTTTTTTAAATAATAATATCTTTGTTTAAGCACCCTGGTTACAAACATGTTTGTAGTTGGGGCTCAGTCATAAAAAAAAACACCCCCCTTCACCAGTGCAACATTCCCATTACCTGTGCTCCCTATCTCCCTCCGCCCCCCACCCCCTGCCTGGTATTGCAGATAGGCATTCTACTTCTCTCACTCACTCCCTACCATTGTCATGATAGTTGTCAGTCTATTTCTCTAACTGCACTCACCACTCTTTGTGGTAAGCTGCATATCGTGGGCTGGTCCATCCAGCCCTCAACTCTATTGTCTCCGATGTTATTAAATAATGTCCTTATGTTTCTTAAACCCACAGATGAGTGAGACTATCTGTGTCCGTCTCTCTCCCTCTGACTTATTGCACACAAACATAATAGTTTCCCCCTGCATGGTTCTTGGTCATGTAAAGACTTGAGGCAAGTTGGTGAGTGGTAAGAAGGCCATTTCTACTGGAGCTGTGATCCTACATTAGGGTTCCCAAGTGGGGGAACGTCCTTCCTGAACAACAACGGGCTATTGCCTTGGCAGCAACCATGGCAATGCTGATGCAAGAGTGGACCTGTGTGCATCAGAGCCCGCTGGGGAGCTGGAAGGCGAGTGCCCAAGAGAATGAGCCAGGGGCTTCTCTGTCCTCTGTTTGCTAAAATATTCAACAAACAGCACCAGAGTGGTCTCTTTCCTCTCTCTCTCTCTCTCTCTCTCTCTCTCTCTCTCTCTCTCTCTCTCTCTTCTCTCTCTCTCTCTCAGTGTCATTTGTGACCTTTTGACCTTTGTAGATTGGGTGGTCAGAAAAATCCTTAGAGGATTTAGAGGAGATCCAGAGGATTCGTGGACCGATGGCTCTCGGACCTTTGGAGGCAGGCATTGGGGCCACACTGCCAGTGCTCAAGCATTACTCCTGACTCTGTGCTTAGGGGTCACTCCTGATGGTGCTCAGGGGCACCATCTGTGGTGCCAGGGGATGGGTGAGCCACATGCAAGGCAAGTACCTGACCCTCTGTACCAATCATCTGGCCCTGAACTTGACCTCTAGTTGCTAGTGAAGCATCCCCAAAACCAGCCTCCAATATCTCAGCCTTCCCGGCCACTGCTCTATTCAGGGAGTTTCCCAGGAAAAAGAAAAGGGATTGAGTTTGCACTGATGGCATTCGGGTCAAACTAGTAATATCCTCTCTGACTCGGAATTACCCTCCCCTCCCCAGGTTCTGGAGGTGGCAGGGCATTTGTCATAGTGATGAAATTGGCCCCTTTGAGCAGGTGTCCTCTTGACTGGGTCTTTCTTTTTCTCCAATAGCTAGAACAAGTCTGACGTTGTCCCCACTCCCCACCATCCTATTTCACTGATGGTTTAGAAATAAACATGTTTTTATGTGTGGCCCAGTTCTGCCAAAAACAGCATTTATGGAGTTTCTAATTACCTTGGCGACTGTGGTAGGTCTTGTATCAGAGTCACGAAATGGCTTTAAGCGATGTGGGGCTAATTTAAAGAAATCTTGGTGTTTTTTAACGGACTCAGAACATCAACAGAACGTTTGTTAGAGAGGCCCATTTTTTTAGGACATATATTTAGGTTTGCGACTTTCATTTTGGAGGTGTTGGGCCACCTATGGACTGAGTTATTAGCTTCTGATCAATATATGATGAAATAAATTATAAAGATTTCCTATGTGTCTCTGGGCTGAGAAGGAGGAAAAGGAAGTTATGATGTCTTTAATTATATTTTTTCAGTCAGAGATGTCCAGAATTTGAAAAACAAGAATTTATCTCCTTCATCTTGTTTCTTGTTTTGTATATAGTTTGATAGGACCACTTCAAAAGATTCTTATTTTTTTAAAAAGATAAACATTGGAATGACAGCTCATGGTGATTTTTAAAAATGCCTGTAAGATTACTTATTTTATCTAGATCCCTTTAAAAACTCAGCCATGACCACTTTTAAACTCTCAGTAACGTTTTATCAAAGTATAGCAATGTAGAATAGTATATCATATTGATCAATCTACACGGGATTTTTATGCAGATATAGAATATCCTACAATGAACGGGCTCATTTCTTGTTATTGTTGTATCTTTAAAGTTTCGTTGCTCCTCATAGTAAAGAAGAAATCAACCTAGAAACAGTCAGCTCTGGCCCAGTTACAAAGGAAGCTGCAATTTCTGATTCATCTTCTTTCCTTTTCTTTGCCACCGTGTTTTCTCTGCTTTCTTCCCATCTATCTATTTCTCTGTTGGTACTTTCTAGGAGTCAGAACTGCCTTCATCCTGTTTGAATTTTGCTCTGTGATTTGGGGCAAGTTATTTCATCTCTCTCAGCATCAATTTCTTTATCTACCTAGAGGGGACCAATACAAGTTTGATAAACTGGTTCCATTCCCACTTGCAAAGCAGATGCTCCATCATGGAGCAGCCCATGACATCCTTTTGCGGATTCTGTGAACTCATGCTTATTAGGAATTTAGAACAATATCTGACACATGATAAGCCTCTGATTTTTGAAAAAAACAAACCTTTCATTAAAATTCCCATAAAGATGGAGGAGTCTTGTTCAAAGTAAGCGGTACTGACGAATTGGGGTGTCCTGATCTATGGCTGAGGAACTGAGGAGCTTGGATTATAATTTGTGGGGAGTTTATTCCACGTTCCAGACGAAGTCAGGCCTCCCAGTCTTGAAAGGCTCCTGGGACCTGCCAGGGTCTGGATCAAGGGGCCTGGTTAGAAAAAAAAAGAAAAACGCAGGCTGAGGAAAGAACAGGCTCTCCCCAGGCCAAACTTTAGAAAAACAACAATCTGCGCTCCTTGATTAAAGGGTTGAGAACTAATGATTCCTTTCCGGAGGGGACCTGGGCCGCTCTCTGCCGGGCTGGGACCTGAGGTGCAGGATGTGGATTTCCTTAGTATGTAATGAAGCTTTTCCCATTGAAAACATGCCATGAGTCAATGGTTGCAGGTGGGGGAGAGGGAGGCGTGATGCCTGGGCTTTGAAAAGAAGCCTCTCACTCAACTCTTTAGAAATGCTACACAACATGGACAAGCCTGCATTTTATGAAAGGGCAGAAAAAAATACAGAAGAACCCTTCAAAATTATTCTCATTTTTGCTCATGTAGATCAGGGGACTCTTAGCTTGAAAGTTTGGAGCCCTGCGCTGACGACGAGAAGCCATTCCTTCTCCTATGATGCTGATCAGAAAGTGGATAACAGAGTGGAGGGGACATACATCCTTCTTAAATTTTTTTTTTTTTTAGGTGCACCTAGTGACACTCAGGCCATATTCCTGGCTTTGTGCTCATGAATGATTCCTGCAGGGACTTAGGGAAGGGGACCAAATGTGGTGCCAGGGATTGTACCCTGGTCAGTCACATATAAAGCAGGTTTCTTAAATCCTTTAGTCTCTCCAACCCAAGGAAATATATTGGTCCTTTTTTATTACATACATACATACATACATACATACATACATACATACATGCATACATACATATATATTTTGTTTTGGTTTGTTTTGGGGCACACCCAGTGGCTGGCTGCTGGCTCTACAAAGAGATCACTCCTGGCAGGACTCCGGGAACCATATAAGGTGTCATGAATTGAACCCAGGTCAGCTGTATGCAAGCAAGCACCTTACTTGCTGTACTATCTCTGAAACATGTTATTTTTATGCTAAATAAATGTCAAGTTATATATATATACATATATATACATATATATATATACATATATATACATATATATACATATATATATACATATTATATATATATATATATATATATATATATATATATATATATATATATTGGTTTTTGGGTCACACCCGGCAGAGGTCAGGGGTTACTCCTGGCTCTATGCTCAGAAATTGCTCCTGGCAATCTCGGGGGGACCATATGGGATGCCGGGACTCAAACCACCGACCTTCTGCATGCAAGGCAAAAATACCTTACCTCCGTGCTATCTCTTCGGCACCATAGTTTTTTGTTTGTTTGTTTGTTTGTTTTTTGGGTCACACCCATTTCATGCTTAGGGGTTACTTCTGGCTATGCGCTCAGAAATCGCCCCTGGCTTGGGGGGACCAATTGGGACGCAAGGAGATGGAACTGCAGTCCGTCCTAGGCTAGCACTTGTGAGGCCTTACCTCTAGCACCACCTCTCCGGTCCCAATGCCAAGTAATATTAACTTAGTTTCAATAGGCACAAAAAGAGATAGAAACATTCCATCTTGGGTAATTTGAGTATGAGTTTCCTCACTGTTTACTCTGGAAGATAAGCTCTTGCCGATTTATATTGCATGACTCAAGAAATCTTTTTAGAATCTTAGAAATATTTATGAAACATCACCTATGTACAAGGTGTCCAGAGAGTAGGAATAAATCATTGAAATGTAGAATTCTTTTTAATCATACTCAGCAGTTTTTAAGTCTTACTCCTGACTCAGCACTCAGATATCATTCCTAACAGACTTGGGGACCATATGGAATGCTGGGAATCAAATCCAGATTGGCCACATGCTAGGCAAACATCCTATCCATCTTACTATTACTCTGGCCCTATGAAATATAGATTAAAAAAACAGATTAAATACCTGTTTTTATAATTATTTCAGGGTACATGTACTATATATATATATATGTAATTTATTTATTTAAGCAACATGGTTACAAACATGTTCGTAATTGGGTTTCAATCATAAAATGCATACCCCCCTTCACCAGTGCAACTTTCCAACCACCATTGTCTCCCATTTCTCTCCTTCCCCATCTCCTGCCTGTCTTTGAGACAGGCATTGTCTTTTTCTATCATTGCCATGGTAGTTATTAGTGTAGTTATTTCTTTTTTTGTTTGCTTGTTCATTTGTTTTTTTTTGTTTTTGTTTGTTTGTTTGTTGGTTTGTTTTTTTTTGTTTTTTTGGGTCACACCCAGCAGTGCTCAGGGGTTACTCCTGGCTCTACACGCAGAAATCGCTCCTGGCAGGCTCAGGGGACCATATAGGATGCCGGGATTTGAAACCACCATTGTTCTGCATGCAACGCAAAAGCCCTACCTCCATGCTATCTCTCCAGCCTCAGTGTAGCTATTTCTCTAACTGCACTTACCACTCTTATGTGATGTTTCTTATCATGGGCTGGTCCTTCCAATCCTTATTTCTATTGTCTCTGGATATTATTATATACTGTCATTTTTCATTTATTTTTTAAATAATTTCTATTTGACCATAGTGGATTACAAATCTTTCACAGTAATATTTTAGGTAAGTCTTTATTTTTCTTAAATCCCACATCTGAGTGAGATTATTTTGTTTATTTCTCTTCCTCTGACTTATTTTACTCAGCATAATAATTTCCATGTCCATCCATATAAAAGCAAATTTTGTGACTTCATTATTTTCTAATAACTGTATAGTATTTCATTGTATAGATGTACCACAGTTTTCTTTAACCACATCATCTGTTGTTTGGTATATCCCTAGGAATTGTAATTGCTGGATCATATGGGAACTCAATGGCCAGGTTTTTTGTTTGTTTTTGGGCCACACCCGGTGATGCTTAGGGGTTACTCTTGGCTATGCACTCAGAAATTGCTCCTGGCTTGGGGGACCATATGGGACTCAGGGGGATCAAAACGTGGTTTGTCTCAGGCAGTGCAGGAAAGGCAGATAGATGACTTACTGCTTGCGCCACTGCTCCGGCCCCTCAATGTCCAGTTTTTTCTTTAAATTTTATTTTATTAAAACCACTGTGATGGGGCTGGGAAGGTGGCGCTATAGGTTAGGTGTCTGCCTTGCAAGCGGATGGACCGCGGTTGGATCCCCCGGTGTCCCATATGGTCCCCCCAAGCCAGGGGTGATTTCTTAGCGCATAGCCAGGAGTAACCCCTGAGCTTCAATGGGTTTGGCCCAAAAAAAAAAAAAAAAAAAAAAACAAAAAAAAACAAAAAACCACTGTGATACACAAAGTCCTTCATAGTTAAATTTTAGATATACAGTGATGTGGAGCATTTTTTCATGTACCTTTTGGCCATCTGTATTTCTTCTGTGAGGAAATGTCTGCTTATTTCTTCTCCCCATTTTTTTGATGGAGTTATGTTTTTCCTTGTTAAATTCTGTCAGTACTTTGTATATCTTAGATATTAGCTCCTTATTTGATGTGGGTGACCTTTTTACCCTAGTCACTTTTCCTTTGAAGTGCATAGCTTCTTAGTTTGATGTAACCCCTTTTGTTTATCTCTGCTTCCACTTGTTTGGGGAGTGCTGTTTCCTCCTTGAAGATGCCTTTAGTCTCAATATCATGGAGTGTTTTGCCTATGTTTTCTTTTATATACCTTATAGTTTAAGGCCTGATATCAAGATCTCTAATCCATTATTTATTTATTTAGTTTTTGGTTTTTGGGCCACACCCATTTGAAGTTCAGTGGTTACTCCTGGCTATGTGCTCAGAAATCGCCCCTGGCTTGGGGGGACCATATGGAACACCGGGGAATCGAACCACGGTTCGTCCTATGCTAGTGCTTGCAAGGCAGACACCTTACCTCTAACGCCACCTTCTCAGCCCCCTCTAATCTATTTTATTTCAACCTTTATGCATGGTGTTAATAGAGGTCTGTGTTCACTTTTTTGCATGTGGCTGACCAATTGTCCCAACACCACTTCTTGGAGAGGCTTTCCTTGCTCCATTTTGGTTTCTTGCACCTTTGTGCAGTATTAATTGATTTTATGTCTGAAGGTCATTCTTTGAATACTCAAGTCTATTCCATTTTGATTTAAGGGTCTGTCTTTATTCCAATACCATGCTGCTTTAATGATTATTGATTTGTAGTACAATTTAAATTTGTACAATTTGGGGGAAAGTAATGCCTCCCATCTTCTTTTTCCTCAGGGTTGCTTTAGCTATTCTTGGGTGTTTATTGCTTCAGATGAATTTCAGGAATGTTTGATCCACTTATTTGAAGAATGCCATGAGTATCTTTGGAGGGATTGCATTAAATCTGTACAATACTTTGGGGGAGTATTGTTTCCCCCCCCTTTTTTTGTTTTTTGTTTTTTTTTTTGGTAACACCGAGTGATGTTCAGGGGTTACTCCTGGTTATGTGCTCGAAATTACTCCTGGCTTGGGGGACCATATGGGATGCTGGGGATCGAGCCCAGATCCATCCTGGACAGCCACATGCAAGGCAAACACCCTACCACTGAGCTATCACTCCAGCTCTGGAGTATTGCCATTTTAATGACGTTAATCTCTCTAATTCATGAGCAGGGTATATGTCTCCATTTCCTTTTGTCCTTTTTTATTTCTTGAAGCAGCTTTTTGTAGTTTTCTTTGTATAGGTCCTCCACTTCTTTAGTTAAGTTAATGCCAAGGTATTTGATTTTGTGTGGTGCTATTTTGAAAGGGATTCTTTTATAAATGTCCATTTCGAGAGCTCCTGAGAGAAAAACATGAGTTACAAAGACTGGTGCAAAGACTCGTGGCTGAGAAAAGCCATGAAATAAAGTGAGCTGACTGTGATAAATAAATAAATAAATAAATAAATAAATAAATAAATGTCCATTTCTTCTTTATCATTATTTGTGTATAAGAAGGCCATTGATGGGGCCGGGAAGGTGGCGCTAGAGGTAAGGTGTCTGCCTTGCAAGCGCTAGCGGTTCAATCCCCCTACGTCCCATATGGTCTCCTCAAGCCAGGAGCGATTTCGGAGCGCATAGCCAGGAGTAACCCCAGAGCATCAAATTGATGTGGCCTCCCACAAAAACAAAACAAAACAAAACAAAAAAAGTTAAAAAAAAAAAAAAAGGCCATTGATTTTTCTACTTTAATTTTGTAGCCTGCCACTTTGCTCTATGAATGTATTGTTTCTAGGAACTTTTTGGTAGAAGTCCTTAGAATTTTCTATGTATAGCATCATGTCATCTGCAAACAGTGAGATTTTGACTTCTTCCTTTCCTATCTGGATGCCCTTGATATCTTTTTCTTGCCTAATTGCTACTGTATATACTTCCAGTATTATATTGAATAGGAGTGGCCACAGGGGGCAGCCTTGCCTTGTGCCAGATCTTAGGAAAAGACTTTCAATTTTTCTCCATTGAGTATAATATTTGCCATGGGCTTGTGATAAATGGTCTTGACTATATTGAGAAAAGTTCCTTCCATTCCATCTTGTTGACAGTTTTTTTTTTTATCATGAATGGGTGTTGAACCTTTTTAAATGCTTTCTCTGCATCTATTGTTATGATCTTACGTATTTTTTTATGCTTGAAACCCAAGAAACTTTTATTTCACAATGACTAAATAATTTTTTAGGGGGGGAGGAAAAAAATTTTTAAAAAATTAAAAAGAAAATTTATTTGATTCACCAAACCTAACTATAAAGGCTACACAGATTTATAAAATTGAGTAATTATAGGGTTGATAATGTATTATTATAGTAATAATAGTATATTATTAATTATTGGGTTTTTTTGGAACTATACCCAGAAGTGTTCAGGTCTTACTCTGGCTCTGTGGTCAGGGGTCACTCATGGCAGGATTCAGGGGAACATATGTGGTGCCAAGATTGAACATGGGTCTACTGTGTGCATAGTCATGCCCATTATACTATTTTTTCATCCCTAAAATATTATACATAACAAAAATTATGTGAAATAGTATCCTTTAAGATAGAATCATAACTAAACATAGAAAATTGGAAATTTATATAGCAAATATATAAACTTTGCTGCAATTGCATTGTATTTTTGGTGTGGTCATAATGCCTCTAAAATGTAAACGTAAAATGCAGAAATTTAACATCTACAGGTAGCTTGAGTTTAATCATATTTTATAGTAAGTATAATCAGTTAATGTTAACAGGATAATACTTAGAGAACATATTTGGTTGTTATCAAGATAAAATTTCAGAAAGAGTAAAACACCTACATATTTATTTACCTGCAGCTGAATTTAGTTCTAGGTTACAAAACACTAAGGTCATGCTTCAGTTTTATTGTCCCAATACTTAATGTAAGTTTAATCATATTTCAGGAAATTACTATCCAATTAATTTCTTCTCTTCAAACACTTTTTTTTTTGGGGGGCCACACCCGGCAGTGCTCAGGGGTTACTCCTGGCTATCTGCTCAGAAATAGCTCCTGGCAGGCACGGGGGACCCTATGGGACACCGGGATTCGAACCAACCACCATAAGTCCTGGATCGGCTGCTTGCAAGGCAAACACCGCTGTGCTATCTCTCCGGGCCCTCTTCAAACACTTTCATTCTCAAATTTATTATCATTCTTTTCCCACAGAGGAAATATTTGGATTTATTGATTAGTTATTGTTGTTATTTTTATTAATATCTTTATTTAAACACCTTGATTACAAATATGATTGTGGTTGGGTTTCAGTTATGTGAAGAACACCCCTCTTCACCGGTGCAACATTCCCATCACAAATGTGGTCTATCCTAGAGAAAATTCCATGTGCACTTGAGAAGAATGTGTATGACACTTTTTGAGGATGAAAGATCCTGTATAGATCCATTAGTCCTAATCCTTCTAGTTTCTCATTTTGGGCTCTTAAGTCTTTGCTAGTGTTCTGCCTAGTGCATCTGTCTAGTAGTGATAATGATATGTTGAAATTTCCCACTACCATCATGCTTCCGTCCATATGTTTCTCTAGGTTTTTGAGCATTTTGCTGGCTCTACATTTGGAGCAAAATGTTGACCAGAGTTAGTACTTCTTGATCTATTGTTGTTCCCCTGGTCCAGTGGTCGGCAACCTGTGGTTCGCGAGCCACATGTGGCTCTTTACACTTTTAATTTGGCTCTTCTGTACGCTGGGCGGCCACTCCTGGAGTCAGGACTCTGCTCCTAGCCTCTGTCAGTGCGCGCCCTGTGTGAAGTCCCAGCTGCCAGCTCCAAGAGTGTAAGATGATACCCAGTATCAACCCCAAACAAAGGTGTTCCCCCAACATCATCCTTTCTTTTTTTTTTTTGGTTTTTGGGCCACACCCGGTGACGCTCAGGGGTTACTCCTGGCTATGCGCTCAGAAGTCGCTCCTGGCTTGGGGGACCATATGGGACGCCGGGGGATCGAACCGCGGTCCGTCTCCTAGGCTAGCGCAGGTAAGGCAGGCACCTTACCTCGAGCGCCACCGCCCGGCCCAACATCATCCTTTCTTAAGTCTCTTCCTATGGTATGTAAAAGCCCACTGAAATGTACTTTTGTCTCTCTCTCTCTCTCTTGACCTGAAGCCTCCTGGTATTGGGAATTGGTTTTAATAAAGAAAGAGGTGTTCTAGCTTTTTGAGCTCGAGGCAGAGAGTACAAGGTAAAAGGCCAATGACTCCATGATCATCCTTTCCTGGCTAGCTTGGTTTATTATTTCTTTCCTGCTACCCTGCTTCTTCAGACCAGGTTGGATGGGGTTTAGAAATACAGTGCCAGGAGTGATCTTAAAACACATATTTTATTTTGCACAAGAGTGGGCATCTTCCATGAAGGGATTCTCAACCCAGAGTTTTCTTTTCCGTGGAGTCTCATGTTCAGAGTACTCATGATTAAAGTTGTGAGTTAATGTCCTTAAATGCTGTTTTTCATATTGATTATGACTTTCTGCATAATATAAGTGGCAATCAGAAATTTTTTGCAGGAGTGGAAACATTTCAATATCTCCTTCTCAGACACAGCTATCCCAGAATCAGATTCTTTTTTGAACACATCCATCTTATGTCTCACTGTAAAAACTACTTGTGAAACTCCCCTGCAGAGAAATATTCAGTTCATAGAGAAAATGAACAATGTCTGCCAAATACACAAACTTAGCTACCCATTTCTTGTCTAACTGGACCTGTACAAAGTCAGTGCTCTCAAAGGAACTGCACTACTTCTTCCCTCTTGCCAACAAGGCGAGAGAGCACCCTTCCTCTTCACAGCCATTTCACTTCTTCATGGCGAAGATGCTAGGAGTGGGCATCCATACTCTCACCCAGGTGGTGAATAGCCTGGATTTGATCACAATTGTGAATTTCACAAATTATCTTTACTGTGTCATCTGTCACAGAGTTTAGTTCAGCAGGGAGTTTTTTGAATCCAGTCTATCATACAATGAGTGGATACAATGTACGGGTGTGCAACTTCTGTTTCTTGTGACTACACAAAAACACTGAGCCATGCACAGTGCATCATCTGTACATACATCAACACATCAGATTATTCTTCTGAGTGAAATGAGTCAGAAGGAGAGGTGTAGACAAGAATGATCATTTGTGGCATATAAGAATAATATATGGCAATATGGTAATAATATCTAGAGAAATTAGGAATGAGGGACAGGAGGACTACTCCATGATAGGAAGCTTGCCATAAAAAGTGGTGAGATCAGTTAGAATAGTGAAAGGTACATTATGACATTGATAGTTGGAACTTATCACTCTGGCCAAGAACTGGATGCTGAAAATGGATAAGTGACATGCATGGTACCCTTTAATTAACGATATTGCAAACCACGGTGTCATAAAGGAAATTTTGCAAACCTCAGTGCCATAAAGGAGAAGAGAGCTAGAGAGAAAAAAGCAAAATGCCTGCCCCTGACCTAGGCAGAGGAGGGTGAAGGGGAAGGAAACAAGGGACATTAGTGGTGGGGAGAGTGCACTGGTGAAGGGTGGTGTACAGTCTATGATTGATACGCAAGTATGAATAATTTTGTAACAAATATGCTTAAGTAAAAATTATTTTAAAATGTTTCAGGCACTCTATCATAATTCCTTTATGATATGATATCATATGCCTTTAACAAAGTGCTGTTTTTGTTTTTGTGTGTATTTTGATTTGGTTTCTTGCAGCACACACTAAAATGTCAATAGATTTTTTTTCCTTTCAGTGAAATCACTACATTTCTCTGAAACACTGTCCTTGCTTTTAAAGATTGTTAAAAGGTTTTTCTCTTTTACCTGTTTCATCTCCATATTGTAAGGTTTCAAATTTTCAGCACATTTTGGTTTCAAGAGGAAACATTTTTAAATGTTTTGCTTCCCTATTATCAGAAATCAAAGCATTTTTCCTTGAGAAGGGTGTTCACTATCCAGAATTAACGATCAGTGGATTAAAAAACTGTATTTCTTGGTGGATGTTACTTCACATCCAAATCAGCTTAATCATAACATAATTTTTTTGATGTTAGAAGAAGTTATTTCATTTGAAAACAAATTATCTGTTTTTGCTCAAGATTTTTACAGAGAAACTTTGATTCACTTTCCAAGTTTGTTGAAACATCGCCAAGAAAATAATTCTGATATTGGCATTATCTATTTTAAAACAGACTTTTAATTATGAGGGAAGTTTTTCTCAAGAGGTTTCAGGATTTCAGAAACAGCAAAGTGACCGTTGACCTTTGTTAAAAAACTTCTGAAGCCACTGTAACGGAATTAAATTTTTCTCCTTTAATATCGACTTTGGCAACTTGGAAATGCAATTGCTGGAATTAAAAAACAAAGAACTAAAAAAAAGAAAGAAAGAAAGAAAAAAGGGGCCGGTGAGGTGGCGCTAGAGGTAAGGTGTCTGCCTTGCAAGCGCTAGCCAAGGAAGGACCACGGTTTGATCCCCCGGCGTCCCATATGGTCACCCCGAGCCAGGGGCAATTTCTGAGCACTTAGCCAGGAGTGATCCCTGAGAATCAAACGAGTGTGGCCCGAAAAACCAAAAAAAAAAAAAAAAAAAAAAAAGAATAAAAAACAAAGAAGTGTGGAGCTCGAAATTTGAACGTCTTTGTGCTAATTTAGAAAGATTGGAGAAACACAAATGTGAACTTAGTTCACAGCACAAGTGGTCTGCTTTGAAAGACCTGGAGAAGGAAGATATGTTGATTTTTAACACCTGAAATAGTATTCCTGACTCATATAATCAACTAAAAAAGCTAGTGTTTGCTGTTCTTTCCTTGTTCTGGTTTACATATTTATGCGAACAATCATTTTCAAGCATGAATCTTATCAAGAGTAAATTGAGAAATCATCTCATCGATGAGAACCTGGAATCGTGCCTAAAATTAAAAACAACACATACAAACCTGACTTACTCAAACTATCCAAGGAAATGCAAGGCCAATGTTCACATTAGTGTTTGTGACTTTGTCAGTCTTGTCAGGATGTAATTTCCTCTACATTGGAAGGCAAATTTTATGGAATTTAACATTATCGATAAATAATATTGTTCTAAAGTTTTTGTTTTATTAGTTGTTTTATTTGTATCCTCCCGACCTGTATATCCATATTGCATGCAGAATATTCTCAATAAAAACTAATTGAAACTAAAAACAGTGTACCATCCTATGTGTTTTTGGTTTTAAAAATGTGGCTCTCAAAATAAATTTCAATCGTAGTTTTGGCGAGATTTGGCTCAGTTGAAAAAAAAGGTTGCCCACCACTGCCCTGGTCAATAAGTAGTGTCCATCTTTGTCTCTAAGTACTTTTTTGAGGTTGAATGCAATTTGATCTAAGTATGGCTGTCCCAATGTTCCCGCCCCTAGTGGCTTGTATGCTTCTATCCTGAACTTTTAAGTGTGTTTCCTGCAGGCAGCAGATGTCTGGGTTTTGTTTCCTGATCCAATCCACTACTCTGTGCCTTTTGATGGGAGAGTTTAGTCCAGTGACACTAAAGGAAACCATTGACAGAAAGGGCTATTGTGCCATTATATTGTGTAGGGTTGTTGTGTTACAATTGGGTATTTGGTTTCTGTAATTGATCTTTGAGTAGTTCATTAGCTGGGTTTTGAGCTGTATATTTTCTAACAGAAAGAAGTGCTAGATCCAATCTGTCTGAAACTATATGTTATAAATTGATATGGTTTGGGAGGTTGATGGGAGGGACCAGAAGGCTCCCTGTATGTGCACAGACCCAGACCCGCAATGATGGGCGACAGGCAGTTAGGCTGGTGATGAAACTTGGAAGGAGGTTGAGGGAAAGCCCTGGAGGCAGCTCTGGCTATGTCTGATGTGGGGGGGGGACGGGACACCACAGGGTTCCTGTCTGTGCCCAGACACAGACCTGCAATGGCTGCAGAAGGCAGGGTTCTATTGATTCTTTAGCCAATTCCGAATAGTTCAATTTGGGGGTGTGGAATTGGACCATACCCAGCAATGCTCAGGGGTTCTACCTAGCTCTGTGTTCCGAAATCACTGCTGGCAGGTTCGGGGACAATATGGGATGCTGGGAATCAATCTTAGGTTGGCAACATGAAGGAAAGTGTACTACCCACTGAACTATCACTTCCACCCTTCAGTTCTCAACTTCAACATCACTGCCTCCTTCTCATTATGTCTCCAGATTCAATGGACATTTCTTCATCCCCTGCATAGTTCCAGAGTTGAGCTCTCCACTTGACACCCATTTCTTCTTGGATTCTAGGCTGCCCCTCTCTGTAAGTTCTTTCTCTAGGTGGAGTCATCCCTCTGCTCAAAGTCTGATGACACCTGAGTAGTTTCTAGTGTCTTACATCCAAATTCTCGGTGCACTTCCTCTTGGGAGGGCTAGTATAATGTAAACATTGAGATTTTGCTCTCACACATGCCTATCTTTTGAGTCTTCATCCTCTCAGTTGTTCAGGCAAAAACTCATTTTTATAAAGTTACTCCTTCTCTTCCCGTGGTTATTGTTCTTGCCATGGGAAGAACATGGGGTGTTGTAGTCTTGGTTAAGTGAGTAGGACATGAGGTGTGGAACTCCCACTCTTGGCTACTGTGCTCATGGGGACTCTTGGCGTCACACAATTTTATTGAGTTGCTTGGGCATATTCTGCTGGCCTTGTTGGTCGGGGGGGGGGGGATCACTGGAGCTCAAACATATATACCCCCCACCCTCTATCTCAGTCCTGGCCACCCACTATGCTTTCCCTTGTCTGGTTGACATATTCACTGGATGTAGCTCACTCTAGTTTGGGGCTCCCAGAAATTAACTGTACCCCAAGATCACACACTCGGTGTGTGATTAACCCAAAGTGCTAAGCTAGGGAATCACACTCACGGGTCTAGAACTCATTTCTTACTCACGAGGCAGCTCGTTAGTCTCAGGAGCTATGTGTGCTGCAGGCTAAATGTCTGCCAGTGGTTTTGATTTCATACTCCATGTCTATTTTTCCTTCTCTACGCAGCCTGAAGAATAATCTATTAAAAGTAGAACTTAGTCCTATGCTAGGTTGCTCCCCACATGTGGGGTTCCTTCTCCTTTCTCCTCTACCATCCAATAAACATTTTACCTTCTTAAAAAAAAAACAACAAAAACCAAAACCAACCAAACAAAATCAGACTATGCTGCCTCTCTGCTCCCCCTTACCCTTCAGCTGAAATCCAGAGAACTCGTGGAAGACTGTGGAAGTGGGACCCGTGTGAGCTGGTTCCAGCTCTTGCTGAATTTGCTCTGGTTTTTACTCATTCCCTGAGTCCACTCCAGCCTTCAGGCACACCCCAGGACTCTGTATGTATTCTCCGGTCTGCTTGAGACTTTCTCCCCCTTTTTTCAAACAGGTCTCTCTTCAAGCTTCCCTTTTTTGGAGAGGCCCGAACACTTGTTTAGAAAATTAGCTGTCACCCCCACCACCCTAGACCTCTATCCTTACTTTGTTTTACTGCTTGTAATCTGTCTCCTCCTTTTGTAGGCTCCAAGAAAAAGAAAGAGGGGCTCTGTTTTATGCTCTGCTAATGTCTGGCATGTCACAGTCACTCAGCCATGAAGAGCAAATAGTCATTAGGCATGGAAGTGTGAACCCATATGCAAAACACCTTATAGGAGTCATTTATTCACTCCTCAGAGCTAATCTAGGAAATTTAAGTTTTGCTATATGCTTTTTCCAGTTTGAGACATTGGAAAACCTATCATTTGCTTAAAGTCATCTGGTAGATATGGACTTGAACCAAGGTCTTAGAGATGCAGGGACTATGCTCTGATTATCTTGTGTGAAAGCAGTCTCTATTTCGTGATACTTTTAGTTCTAGTAAGTTTGTATTACTATGTGACTGAGTGGCCTCTGGCCGATGGTGGGTTTGTAATAGGGACCTGAAAAAAAAAAGTCTTTGTGGTGTATTTCTCAAATGGACAATGTTTAGGGCTTTAGCTTGTTGATACAGTGATGGCATTTTGGGAGTATGTTCTCCTGAATGAAGGGGCAGTGAGGAAATTTCAGAAGGGTGCAGAAGTTTTCATTTGGATTTAACTTGAATTAAATGATTTATAATCCAAAATGCTGCTCAGTATCCTCGGGGAGGAGTTATGGAATGTGCCACCCTAGAGATTGATTTCTCCCAGTGCTGTTCATTGGACAATTTTTGACCAAAGACCTGGCTTGAACTTGAGGACCTTTTGCTCAGAAAGTGCAGAACTAGGTTTCAACTTCCACCAAGAGAAGGTTGGGGGACAAAGAGGAATCTGAGATGAGAACGGATCCAAAGCCCCAGACCGGTCTCCCATCACCATCCCATCAATGACTTCCAAGGCTTCTTGGAAGGACCACAGCTGGGACCTTGTTCTCCTTCTGTCTCTCTTGAGAGCCTATGGTTATTCCCATGCTCTGACCATGTGATGTGAGGTTATTTAGCCATAGCACAGATTTAAGAGGGCAAGCACCATGTATTCATTCTCTGGTTAATTATTATTTTTTTTACAAGTCTTTCACAGTTATATTTAAGGTACATAGTGACAGTGAATTAGGAAAATTCCCCACCACCAGTGTTGAGCTCCCTTCGCCCCTGTTTTCATCATGCATCCCATACTCCCCCCTTTGCCTCCTGGACTGCTAGTGTAACTGGTCCCCTTTGTAGATAACTTGTTGTAGCTCTTGATTCTGTTGTCGTTGACTTTGGGTTTGGTATTTAGGCCTGATCATTATTTATTTCCACTAAAAGTTCATGTGACTGTTTGCTCCTGGTACCATCTCTGGTTAATTCTCTCTTCCACAGTTCCCAGCATGCCTTTCATACCTCCACCCTTAGCTCCCTGGACTGCTAGTGTCACAGGTCCCTTTTGTGTATAGCTTGTTATAATTTGAGTCTCTTTATTCTACTGTCATTGACTTTGGTTTGGGTATTTAGGTCTGACCATTTTTTATTTCCACTCAATGCTCGGCCCCTGGGTCCCCTCCACTTTATTTTTGTCTTTTCCCAATTTGTAGGAAGACATAGAAGTATGAGGTAGAACAAAATGATTCAAGTCTATGGATCTATGAAAAAGGTGGGAGCCCCCTATCTAGAATATAATGAAAATTAAAAGAAAAATAGAAAAAGTGGAGGGAGAGGGGCAGATGTGGCTTTGTTATTTTTTGGCATGGGCACAGCAAACAGGGAAATAAGAAAGGAAATTTCATGACCTAAGAGATACAGGGTTTAAGAACTCATATACTTTTATGATGACTTTTGAGGGAGTAATTCCATTGCAGAGATGAAAAATAGGGTATAGAGAAGTTATGACTTGCCCAGGCACACATGACTTCATCTTCCATGTTTCTCAATCTTTTTCTGACTGTCGCTCCCTCAGAACCTCATTTCATTCTCCTGATATTTCCCTTCCCTGACTGCCCCACCAGTTGGCTTCCTAGTCTTGACCCCTAAAAATAATTTTGAGAACCCTCAAGAAGGCATATGGTACCCAGTTGAGAAATGTGCTCTAAAATGCTCTAAAAACAATAACTCCAGGCTGCCATTTAATTCTCAATCGCAATGGTAGAGAAACTCTAAAAATCACCACCTGCAGATCTTCTCCTAGAAGATGGTACCCATGCAAAATTGTAAAGATAAACTTTTCAGGAAATTCCAGCTCTAGAGGGAAAGGCAACAGAATGGCTCAAGAGGTGGGAACAGAAAAGGGAACAAGTTCCTAAACACAGCCTGGGGACTGGGGGTGGAGAGTGGGAGGACATGGAGAAAGCCAGAGAGTGGGAATTTTTATCACTGTTGAATGCTTTACATAAATACGCATCTCAGAAACTGGACCATGGAGGCAGTTTTCTCTTGTGTGCTGATAAAATTCCATGGTGAGTTTAATTATTTCAATCAATTCTCAGGCAGGTTGAGTGCTTGCTCTCTTTCCCAGAGTCATTGATGGACTTTTATTTTGCCTTAATTAATTAATTAAGTTTCCTATTATACCTGGTAGTACTCACTTACTTTACTCCTTGGTCTTCACTCAGGGACCACTTATGGATACCAGGGCCAGTCACATGCAAGGGGGATACCCTATCTTCTGTACTTTCTCTCCAGCTCCCTTATTTTTCATTTTTCTTTCAGAGCAATCCATTTACACTATATGTATATATATATATATATATATACACACACACACATATATATTATTTTAGGTCATACCCAGTGGCACTCGGGGGTTACTTCCTGGTTCTATGCTCACTTTCAACCCTGTTAAGAGGCCTGGCTGCTTCTCTTCCTTTCTAGAAAGTTTGTGGTGTACTGCGGTGTCACTCTGATAGCCTCATAGCCCAAGGAAGTTGCTTCTCACCCACCCTGCTGGATGGCCTCCCCAGTGTGGAGCCGGCTTTGATAAGCATTAACTTGCCTTGTGTCCGTGAGGCCTTATAGGCTTCAGAAAAGAGCCCTCTCAGGAGAGTGGGTTTATCCCATGAAGCAATCCATTAAGGCATGGGGGAGGTATCCTTGGCATTGGTGGGGACTGGAGGAGACACTTGGGAAACAGGTTACAAGGCACTGCAGCTGATGGAGTGATCTGGAAGGCTGGCTGGTGGTAGAAAGCAAGGGGCAGCTGAGACAGCTCTTTGCTTGGTCATTGCCTCACAGACATCCCAGAGAAAGGGGTGCCTAGATAGGTACCCTGGGCCCACACTCTCGCTCTGAGTCTTTTCCTTGTCTGTGAGACTGAGAAGATTTCATCCTGCTGAACTAACCAATTCATTCTTTCTAGCAAAGGCAGGATTCTGCATAGTGGGGCTTTTCTCTACCTGAGAGACAATACTTTCTGAATCTGAACACTTATCTGGGGTGGAGACCCAGCTTGGCCACCTACCAGCTGTGTAACTTCTGGCCCATGGTCTGACCTCTCTGACCTCAGTTGATCACATCTGTAAAATGGGATGTCTCCATTATATAGTATACATCATATGATACTATGTTGGTAGAGGCTTTTGGATTGGTCTTCATATTGCCTTCTAATTAGATGTCTCTCAATTGGTTCCTTTGGTTTTCTGTTAAAAAGATGGTTCCCCATTTGCCTCCTCATCTGGATTTCCCCCTCCCCTTGGGGGTGGGCTTTGGTTTTTTTTTCCCAATAAAGGCTACTCAGGTAGCTTGAAGGGGCAGCTGCCATCTTGGTTAGTGTTTCCACGTGGTGGAATGACTGGTTTGTGGGTGAACATCTTGTTGAGTTTCTGACCTGCTCTTCCTTCCCAACTGTGTGTGGATTATTTCCTGTGTTGGAGTTGCTGCTGGACCTGTATCTTTTGTCCTACCTGGACTGAGGCATGGGGATCCCACTCCCTCTCTGGGGACCGTGGAATGCACAACCCACCATTCAACAGTATTATATGAAACCACAGTATATTGTGGTATGTGTTTAAAAGTAGATGATGAACATATACACACATTATATTTGTAGTATTACACAACACTGTTACATTTGTAGATCATGAACTCACTTCTAGTAGAATGACTGATCTTATTGCGGGGAGACTTAGTTGTGTAGGTCCGTCCAGTGCTTAGCCTGGTCCATGGCACCTCATGAAACTTAATCACTGTGAATTACCGTGATCATTTTCTGCAATATGTGAAACGGACACATTAACTCAAAATGTGCTAGTGTATGTTGCTTTGAAAGCAGCGAAGCATACAAAATAATTAGGAGAGCCAAACTCAATTATAACTGGGATGGGAGGGAAAAGTTTGGGTGGATTCCAAATCATTTTTTTTAAGGGAGCAATGTCTTTCCAGAACTTACACCAACATGTTACACTATTAGAGGGCATTAAATGTCAAGAGCCACCTCGACCTTCTGTTTGTCAGTAGAAATTATTAGTCTGGCTGTTATTGTTGCAGCTTGGCTGTGGGGAGGAGGAAGGAGGAGGCTGGGGAGCAAGAGACCTCAGGCCAGAGTTCCCATCTGTTGAGAACTGTCCCAAATCCTCCGAGTAAATCCTGTGACTGCTTCTTGGAGCCAACGTGGAAGGGGGCTCTGTTGACAGTAACTGAGGGCCTAATAGTGTCATCTATGAGCCAGAGCCCTCACCTCATCCTGATTTTAGGTACACTGTGCACTTCCCTGTTTGTACCTCAGAATGTTAAAAATTCCAGAAGAGGCCTAGACTGTTAGGTGGATAATAGAAGTCCCCGTAGGATTTTAACTCAGCCAGCTTGTACCTGTAGAATGTAGATGATATTCCAGGCTCTTAATTTACTTCAATTGTTTTGTGTTTTTTTTGGGGGGTGGGAATTGTCTTTTGTACTACACCCGGTAATGCCCAAGGCTTACTTCTGGCTTTGCACTCAGAAATTACTCCTGACAGTACTCAGGGGACCACTGGTGTTCTGGGGATTGAACTGCTTTCTTTCTGTACTTGCTGTACGTCTTGGGTCAGGAGTAGAAGGACGAGACCACACAACTGGAATAAATTTTAATACTTTAATCTGGCAGCCAACAAGATTTCCCAGCCTGGCCAGCCAGGGGCCATCCCCTGAAGGAGATGAGCCCCGCCCAAGATCATGAGGAAGGTTATACAGGGAAGGGATATAGAGAGGTTCCAGCTCCCTGATGATCCTTAGAATGATTGGCTCTTGTCTAGGGGTACCTTCCTACTGCTTCCTTGTTCTTCCCTGATAGGCTACCTTGTATGGCTAGGTAGCTTGGGGTGGTGCTAATGGAAATAGGCTTGTGAAGACCTGGCAAGAGGCCTACACCATGTGGTTCTTACAAAATGGCATTTCTCCCTGCTAAGAACCTAAGAAGAAGCCTGCCATCTGGCCTTTACAAAATGGTGTCCATCCTTATTCATAATTCAGGTCCCAAGAGTACTATCCAGCTCCTGTTTTCTTTTTTTTGGCTACACCTGGCAGTGCTCAGAAATTGCTCCTGGCTCAGAGGACCATTTGGGATGCCAGGGATCAAACCCATATCCATCCTGGTCATTCATGTGCAAGGCAAATGCCCTACCACTGTGCTACCACTCTGGCCCTGCCTCTGTTTGCTTTTCCATTAAATAGATACAAATTAATTCCAGCTCACAGGGTGAGAGGCAAGAGATTGATTATAAAAGTATTACCATATGTTTTAAAAAATGTTTGTGGTGCCAGGGATGGGCTAAAACCAATACCTAGAAGTGGCGTGTTCTGTACTGCTGAGTGGCACCTACATCCGGCCTATGAGTTTTAAGAACTCATTGCCTGTTAGAGGCTGCAGTGATTATGGCTAACTGTCTTGTATCCTGTTTAGAGCTCTTGTAGGACAGAGCTAACTGGGGTTTCTGCCCCTTCTGGGCAGGACAGCTGCTTATCACAACGGTGTCACTGGCATGTCGAAAACCACCCACAAAACCTCTTGCTCCATCAGTGGAAAAAAAAAAAACTCAGACAAGCCCAAAATAGATATTTTTCAGGGCTGCTTTGCCATGAGGTAGTACTTAAACATGAAATTTGAAAGTCCATATTGACAGACAAAATTTCTTGGGGGGCTGTGGGGGTGATTTGTGTTGGTAATTTTATGTGTAACTTCACCAAATATGTGCAAAGGTGTCCCTGTATCCTTTTTGGATACAAAGGTGTCCCTTTGTGTTCACTGAGGCACTACCTCATTGGATTTACTTTACATGGTGGGCTAAGGTGATGCTTGCTTTCTTGGGGTCTTCAGCCACACCCATGATCTTGCTCTGTCTCCTGTGTCCATTCAGTATGGAGTTGCTTATATCCCGCCTGTGGGAACAGACTTAAATGGAGAGGTTTCTAGGTGAGGAAACCAGTTCTAGTGAGTTTCGAGGGGATAGGAGTCCTGTCTGTCATCCCTTTGAAAGCTGGCACTCCCCGACAGCTCCACAGAAGGTGACAGTAGTGCTGGGCCTCCCCAAGGGGTGGGTATGTGGCAAAGGATTGTGTTAGGTCCAGCTGAAGCTATAACATCACCTCATGGCTTCCAGCAGGGCTTGTGTTTGGAAATCCACATTGGGAGTGCAGGCCGGCACTTTGATTGCATCTGAGTTGAATTTGAGATTTTATTTGTGCAATGGTAAAGGACTTCAGTATTTTAGGGGACATTAGAGCTTTCCTCATGGGGGGATTGGGAAGAAGTGAGTGCATTCGACTGTTGAAGTTTGCAGTTTGCAGTGTTGTGGAAAACTCCAGTAGCTTCCTTTGCCCAGGCCAGTTTTCCAACTCTCTCTCTAAAACAACAACAACAAATAGCTGCAAAACTGATGTCTGATCTCTTCTACACATCCCAGACTCATGGTCATTGTCTTGTTCTTTCTGTTCTAGGCCTAAAAGGCAGCGACAGAGCAACTTCATGTTTCCTTCTCCAAAAGCCTGGAACTTCAGAGGGGTAAGTCTTTCTCTCACTTGTCACATTCCAGATGCTCCAGAGAAGATCCAGCAGGTCAGGCTCTTCTAATCAGAGTCACATTTTATAGCTTGGCTAATCAGGATGTCACATTGGCACCAGGTTGTGATTTAATTAAAAAGCAAACAGTGCTCTGAGAAGTGTCTGCTGAACTGCTTACAGGATGGTGTGGGCCTGCTGGAAGTTCCTTGCGAAGAACTGAGACCTGCCAAAGTTAATTGAAGGTGTTTTCTTGGGCATCTGGAGGTAAACAGTGTCCAGTGAAGGAGAAAATCAGATAAACAGCCTATTAAAATATAGATTTACAACTGTGTGGAGCTTTGTTTTCCAGGAGTGTGAAAGTTTTGAATATTTAGATTTTTTGTTTGTTTGCTTTGTTTTTTTTGGAGGGGGGCCACACCCGGTGACACTCAGGGGTAACTCCTGGCTATGCGCTCAGAAATTGCTCCTGGCTTGGAGGACCATATGGGATGCCAGGAAACGAATTCAGGTCCTTCCTGGATCAGTCGCATGCAAGGCAAATGCCCTACTGCCGTGCTATTGCTCTGGCCCCTGAATATTTAGATTTTTAAAGGAAATCAGTTTTCCCACTAACAAAGCTACAAGGAAGAGTCAGATCTAAGCTCCTTTTCATACAAAGGAGAGTACTTATAGGACAGTTGATGGAATGCAGAGCATATCCCAAATCATTAACTATAAGTTCTTCACATTGTACATGCTTTGTAACTGTTGGCATGTACAGTGAATTTTGAGGAATACTAAAACTGGATCTTCTGTGAGCAAGTTAGGCTTTTGGGTAGTTGATTATCTCTCCATTCCTCTTCTCTCTTCTCCTACTTGTAATATCTGACTCAACAGTAATCACTAGCCAAAACTTGAAGTATGTCATAGGTCACCAGCCACTGAGTTTGCCCAGGACTGTCCTGATTTTAATACCCACCAAAGTTCCACTTTTTTTTTTTTTGAAAATTTTGGTCCCTGGTGAATTAGGGCAATTAACTTCCACACTTGGGCCCTGACACTTCTTTAACTGTTTGCTCTAGAAAAATGTTTTATATATTTTTGAGATATAAGTGGTTTTGTCTTGGTGACCTTTTATTAACCTCATCCTTGGAGGTAACATTTAAAATTAGTCATTCATTAATGAGCATGCAAAGAGATTGCCCCTGGCTAATGGCGATCATGTTGGTGTCAGAATCTATTACATCACAGAGTTTAGTTTCCTTTCAGCCCTCAAATTACCAGCTAGCTCACAAGATTTTCTTCAACAATTAAAATTATTGGAGCAAGTAGTCTGTTAGGTGTGAGGTCAGCTGTGGTATTTATCTTCGTGTCTTGTTCTTGCTTGACTCCTTTATGGCCTCTGATCTTACTGGGAATGTTGAACAAACTGATTTCAAGATTTTTCCAGAGACTAGCTGTTCAGTCTCCTCAAGGGGCATATTCTTCCAAGATGGGGGTTGAAGGAAACACACTGTGTAGGAACAGCCTTCCTCACGCCAACAAGGGACTTGTGATCATCTTTCTGGTAATGGAACTGAAATAGAAGGAAAAGGATCTGGAACATCAGAAGAAAGACATGGAAGCATTGTTGCAGATGGATTTTCTATAATGAAGTGTGACTCTTAGTCCTGAGACTAAGTAATGCGTGCCGTCTTGGGGCAGGATTTGATTTTTTTTTTTTTTTTTGGCGAATTCTTGGTTTTCTTCTTTATTTAGAAAGAAAGCTTCCATAATCTTGGCACTGACAAATTTCCCATATGTAAGATAAAAATATCCACGAGTTGGTGAGACTGCACCCCACACGCCATATTTCTAACCCCCACGCAGCCAGGCCTGATGAAGCAGGGTAGCAGCAGAGAAATAATACCAACCCAATGAGTTAAATTGGAGTAAATCTGCTTTCATTTCTTGGCCTCTCTCTGTCATGTGCTCTCTCCCCCATGTGCTGCCTATGCACCCTTTCCAAGCCAGGGTTACTTTCTAGATTCAAACCAATTCTCAAAACTCTGGATGGGAAAGGTATAGTAATCCAGCTGGGTTTTTACATATCAAAAGAAGAGGTTACTGGAAAAGAGGAAGTTGGGGGAAACCTTTATTTAGGGTTTAGTGTAGGTTGACCATACATTTTTATTTTTGTTTGTTTGTTTGGGTCACACCCAGCAGCGCTCAAGGGTTACTCCTGGTTCTATGCTCAGAAATTGCTCCTGGCAGGCTCAGGGGACCATATGGGATGGCACCGTCCTTCTGCATGCAAGGCAAATGCCCTACTTCCATGCTATCTCTCCACCCCCACCTTACATTTTCACCTTTTCTGTTTTTGTTTTTTTTTTGTTTTGTTTTTGGGCCACATCCAGTGTTGCTCAGGGGTTACTCCTGGCTGTTTGCTCAGAAATAGTTCCTGGCAGGCACGGGGACCATATGGGACACCGGGATTCGAACCAACCACCTTTGGTCCTGGATTGGCTGCTTGCAAGGCAAACGCCGCTGTGCTATCTCTCCAGGCCCCACCTTTTCTGTTTTAAAGAAAACAAAAAGTTACAAAAATTCTGTTCTACTTTTCTCCTCCAGAGGTTGTAACCTCAGATCAGAACTCAAAGCATCAAAGTTTAAATTGTATATTTTATGGGACCAGAGTGATAGCACAGCGATAGGGCATTTGCCTTGAATGTGGCTGACCCAGGACAGAAGTGGTTTCGATCCTCAGCATCCCAAATGGTCCCCTGAGCCAGGAGTGATTTCTGAGCACAGAGCTAGGAGTAACCCTTGAACACCGCTGGGTGTGGCTCAAAAAACAAACAAAAAAAAGTATACATTATTCTCAAAATCAGCCTTTTCCATGTCTTATACATATCACAATTTTTTCATAGGCTTCTCTGAACATAAACATTCGATCCTTTCTGCAAATACACTTAATTTGGAAATTCTTTTTTTTTTTTTTTTTTTTTTTTTTTTTTTGGTTTTTGGGCCACACCCGGTGTTGCTCAGAGGTTACTCCTGGCTGTCTGTTCAGAAATAGCTCCTGGCAGGCATGGGGGACCATATGGGACACCGGGATTCGAACCAACCACCTTTGGTCCTGGATCAGCTGCTTGCAAGGCATGACGTTGTGCTATCTCTCCGGGCCCAATTTGGAAATTCTTAAACATTCTTACACCAAGCACTGCACTACAAGTCTAGAACATCTGAATTCCTTTTCATAAACTTCCTTACACAAAATCACAGGAACATTTCTGCAGATATACAGTTTGAAAATAGGTTTGCTAAAACATTCTTATAATATGCAAGAAAACCTCATCGCAATTGGGAAATATTCACTAGGATTGCTAACAACTTTTAAAACTCTAACTACATTACGCACTCCCCAGAATTGTGCAAACTATATTGAACCACTAGTGTTGAATACCATATTTTCTGTGTGCAGTGGGGCATAAAACAAAACAATAAGTTCTATACAGATAAAATACTTTTTTTTGAGAAACAAGTCTTTAACGTCCTCAAGAAGATTCTCCATTTTCTCCTCTTTCTGTGTTAGACTGCTGAGGTCCTCTGGGATGGAAAGTTTCTGAGCTCCTGGAATCTGGTTTGGGGGGACCCACTCATCTACTTGCTACTGATCCCCCTTCTATGGAGATTTCTCTTTGGCTTCTACCCCCATCATAAGCTGCTTCAGGTTGGGGGGCTGAAGTCCTTGCACAAAGCACCTTTGGTACAAGAAAGGCCTTGGACCTTGAGCTCTGGGACTCTGCTCAGTGTCTTCATCTTTGCCCCCTTCACTGCCTGCTTCTGTCCTTCCTGAAGGGGCCTCTGTCACATTCAGAACACATGCCATGTGCACCGATGTTCTCGTGATGGACTCAACTCTCAGTCCAGTTGAAGGCCATAATTAGCCACCAGAGGGTCAAGGCACTCACCATTGTTGGGATCTTCTTGCGTCTCTGGGTCCTGTGTCCCTATTCAAGAGCCAGTTGTAAAATAAAAATATCTAAGAGTTGGTGAGACCGCCCTAGGCACCGTATTTCTAACCCTTTAGGCAGATGGGTCTGATGAAGTGGGGTAGCAGTGGAGAAATAATACCAAGCCAGTCAAAAGATTAAGAGTCAGCCTGCTTTTTGCCTAATGGCCTCTCTCTGCCATGTGCTCTCTCTCTATTCTCTCCCCCCTCTCTCTGTCTGTCTCTGTCTCTGTCTCTCTCCCTCTCTCTCTCTCTCCCTCTCCTTTCCTTTCTCCTCTCTCCTTTCCCGTTCTCTTCCCGAGCCAGCACTCCTTTCTTTATTCAAACCAAGCCCCAATACGTGGAGGGGTAAGGTCTAGGAATCCAGGTGGGTTTTTACGTATCCAAAGAACAAGTGACCGGGAAGAGGAATCTGGAGGAAACCTTTGTTTAGGGTTTTATCTAGGATTCACCTTACACCATATATACCAGGGGTCTCAAACTGGCGTTTGCGGCCCTCCGTACAACATTTTGTGGCCCTGCCCTAGAGGAATCTTTTTTGTTCTGTTTTTGTTCTAGTTGTTTGGGTCACACCCCCCAATGTTCAAGGCCTACTACTGACTCTGCACTCAAGGATCACCCTGACTTTGCCTCCTGCGGCCCCCAGGTCAATTGAGTTTGAGACCCCTGAATATATATATATATATATTTTTTTTAATT
The DNA here is from genome assembly GCF_024139225.1 of Suncus etruscus. Taxonomy (NCBI): domain Eukaryota; kingdom Metazoa; phylum Chordata; class Mammalia; order Eulipotyphla; family Soricidae; genus Suncus; species Suncus etruscus. The sequence continues at coordinate 130,026,481 of NC_064854.1, read as the reverse complement.
TTGTTTTGTTTTGGTTTTGGTTTTTGGGCCACACCCAGTGACACTCAGGAGTTACTCCTGGCTATGTGCTCAGAAATCGCTCCTGGCTTGGGGGACCATATGGGACATTGGGGATTGAGCCCAAGTCCATTCCTGGATCAGCCAAGTGTAAGGCAAAGGCCCTACTGCTGTGCTGTTGTTCCAGCCCCATCCATATTTATTAATATTGGCAGAAAAAGGCATTATAAGCATTTGCAATTATATTTCTCATTAGCCTGTGAAGAATCAAAGAATTTTGTGGTAGTTCACTCAGGGTCCTCTATATTTAGGGAGATGGGGTGGAAGAAGGGGAGGGTGAAGAAAAAGGTATTGAAAAATCTAAAAAAGGAGTCACATCACTCTAGATGAAAGATTCCCAAACTTATTTGCCTTATTATTCCCTTAAAAAAAAAACTACCTAGCATCCCCTGGAAACCTATTTTATTTAAGCAAAAGTAGTTCTTTCTCCAAACTCTTGAGTTATTGGTCCTACTACACGTGAACATTTTTGGAAGCTGCCAACAAGAAGATGAACTTTTCTAGAGAAAAGAAGGATGTTTTTACTCCTAAGTTCCACATATAAAATCTGTGTAGCACCTGGTGGGAAGGCACATTGGCCCAAGAAAGAGTTTGGTGCTGTTTACCAAAAGGGAGTCTGGTCGGGTCCCTAGACATACAGAACATATGGTGACCATCTTTGAGGGTCACTAAGAGTGGAGACATTGGGATGAGAATGATGCCTGCAGACTATAGATCCTGAACCAGCTCCATGCACCCCTGACCCATTCATGTTCCATGTTTGTAAGGAAGTTGTCAAAGCTTTGGTATGGAGGAATGTCTGTTGACTGAACAGCTTTGCAATGATCAGCTCATAAAACACCTGACACCTGAGGGTGAGTGTTAAGGGTGATCTGAGCACATCTCCTCACCGGAGGAAGGAGACACAGTTTTCTTTCCTCTCACAGCTGAGAGTCTGAGTTGCACTGCTCAGATGCTTGGCTGTGCTGTGAGTCCCAAGCAGCAGAGAAGCTAGTATTTCTCCGTGTGGGGTAGTGGTTGGGATTGAATGGATGGCTTCACTTCTTCACGCTGACAAGGCTGGAGCTCTACAACTGAGGAATTCCAGGTCTCCCTGAATTGTTTTTATTAAGGAATATATGTTGCTCTTATTATTAGCTAAGACAATAAACTTGTTCAAATGAAAAATTACACCCTTCCACATGCAAGGGGAACCTTTCTGTTAAGTTTAGGGCCTGAGACAACAAGACTACATCACTGCGTCACATGCATTGTGATAAAACATGGGAAACCTGTGTAGTCTGAACGCCTGTGCTGTGCTGTGTTTCAAGTCTTTGTTCTCACCCACCTTTCTTTCCATCCTCCCTGCTTCCCAAAAGTCCCAGGCAACTTCCTTTTGGGGGAGGGCTTTTACTGTCCACTGCCCATGGAGAGTCCAGAGTCAGTTTAGTGGATAATATCTGACAGATGTGACAAAATTTTAACTTAGGTTAAAAAAAAGGAGGGGCTGGGAAGGTGGCGCTAGAGGTAAGGTGTCTGCCTTGCAAGCGCTAGCATAGGACGGACCGCGGTTCGATCCCCCAACATCCCATATGGTCCCCCAGCCAGGGGCGATTTCTGAGCGCATAGCCAGAAGTAACCCCGAGCGTCAAACAGGTGTAGCCCAAAACCAAAAAAAAAAAAAAAAAAAGGAACCAGAGTAATGGTACAGCAGGTAAGGTATTTGCCTTGCCTGCGGTAGACCCTGGTTCAATTCCTGACACCACAGATAGCTCCCTAAACCCCACCAGGAAGGATCCTTGAGCTCAAGGCTCAGTGTAATCCCTGAGTGTCACTTGTTGTGTCCCTCACGAACCCTGTTCTTCAACGTCCCCACACTTATGTTAAACCATCTGTAGAAAAACAACCAAAAAACAAAAACATGCGTTCTGGGGTCTGAATGGCAGACAACATACAAAGAGATCAGAGCACCAAATCTCCTAGCTACAAAAGGGGACACTGGAGGCATCCTCTCCAGACATGAGACTTCCTCATACTATGAGAACTCCATGTTGTCAGTGTGTAGAAAAGATTAGCACCTTATGTCATTAGGGCTTCCCTCAGCCCTGAAACAACGGTTTTCTCAGTGTTTGTATTTAATGGCATTTTTTCTAGGGCTATCCTGTCTGAAGGTAAAGTGGACTATCTCTGGTTTCCACTGAGGCCCCTCTTCTCATTCCTTCTTAGCTGTGGTGCAGCCAGCTTGTGAGAAGTTTGCTGACATGTGTGAGGAAAATCTTGTGCCATCTCCCCTTCACCCCCCAGACAGCTGACACCAAGAACTAGCTAACGCATCATGGTTTGATTTTAGAAACTAAGTTAGTTTTGTTTGTTTGTTTTTGGTGTTGCTCAGGAGTTACTCCTGGCTCTGTACACAAGAATTACTCCTGAAAGTGTTTTGGGGGTGGGGGGTGGGGCATCTGCTGCATGCAAGCAATCATTCTACCTGATGTACTTTCCCTCCAGCCCCTAAAGTAGTTTCTTCTATTAGTCACATGGCAGGCCTGTGGAGACCTAGTGACTTCTTAATAGTCAACCAAATCCTAGATACTTCCTTATTGCGGTGGGGTGGTGGCCAGGAATTACTCTTGAAAGTTCTAGGCTAACCATGTGGTGCCAGGTATGGCACACCTGGCTCGAATATGCAAAGCTTATGTTCTGACTCTTTGATCTATTCCCCTAGGTCCAAGTTCTATAAAATTGTAGCAGGATTTATAGAGCTTTGTTTATGTTATTATTGGTTCAGTTATTCCATTTTTGCTCCAGAATTGTGCAGCTTAAAGGATCCATTGAATCTTGGTCTTCCAGTTTAGGAAATATTAGTTGAAATCCCATATGATCTAGCTATACCACTCCTAGGGATATAACCTAGGAACACAAAAACGCAATACAGAAATATTAGTTGCAAGTGACAAACAACTCAAATTAGCACAAGTAAGATATGATCTGTGTCTTTTGGAGGTTTGGGGGTCCTAAATGGTGTTCATAGTCTCATAGGTCCTTCCCTGAGATTCTCTAGGACTCAGAGATGTGTTTTTCAGGGTCTGCAGTGTTGGGGGCCTACAGGACCACACCTGGCAAAGTTCACCAAGCTGTGTGGTTCAGGAAGATTGGCTCTGGTTTTCCTTGACCCCAGAGTGGTATTTTAAAATGACATTTCTGGGGATCATCTCATAAAATGCACCAGGCAAGGCCTCAGGAACTCCCTAGAACTAGAAACCAGAAGTTAATGAATGTCATTCCTCCCCCCACCCCAACTCCACTCTGTTATTTATTGCCTTTTCTCTGTGGACTCCTTCAGTCTCTTCATGCTGTGGAAATGTGACCATCTGCTGTGATGCAGCCTTTTCTGAGTCAAAATTTCTAGGCAGGGACTTTGATCAGTTCAGCTTGGGTCAAATGGATACTCTCAGACCCATCAGTAGTGGATATAGAATGAGGTTCCCCTCTTCCACTTCGGCGGCTGCTCTGGAACCAGAGTCAGACAATGGGGATGGAGAAATGGGGAAAGTGCAGTGTATTGAAAGGAAGAGGGACTGGACAGAATTCTGTGTACAGAAATCCTGCCATTGCTCCTCCCAGTCATCCTACACTCAGCTGACTAAGACTCCAAATTTCTCTTCTTTAATTCGTAGTTAGAGGCAGACTTTTAGTTACTGGTTTTTACAAACTCTAGCCGTCTGTTTGGGATCAAGTGTCAACTGTTCATAGCACACGTAGTAGTCCTCTGGTTTAATTGAAATAATAGCTGTAGGATTGTACCCTTGAATGGCTGTGGCCATTTCTGTGATAATGGGAAACACAGGAGCGAAGGCAGTGATCCAGCGTAGGAGGTGGCCTGAGAATCAATTTGTCTCTTGCTTTGTCCAGGAACTTTTTGTGTAGCTTTTTGTTGTTGTGTTGGGGTCACCTCTGATGACACTCAGGTTACTCCTGGCTCAGCTCTCAGAAATCACTCCTGGAAGGCTCGAGGGAGGCCAATATGGGATGCTGAACTTGGACTGGCTGCACGCAAGTCATGCAAGGCAAACACACTACCTGTTATGCTATAGCTCCGTCCCCAGAGCTTTTAATTTAGTTAATTAATTTATTTTTACTTTGAAAATTCTGAAATGCTCTTTATTTTCTTTTGATATCTTAACAGATATTTAACATATCTTAACATGATATTGTATTATAACATACATGTACATTGAGCTTTTAATTTTAATATAATAGTTTTTATCATACAGATAATATGATGACAGTGACCTTGTTACACTCCCCTTCATGCCTCACTCCACCCAACCCTCAAGGGCACTTATGCCATGGAAAAAAATATGGCAGGGGAGGATAAGAAACATGGGGATACACCTATTTGGGAAATTTCTGCTTTGAAGTCTTACCTTTCCTCTCAGTTTTAACCCTCTCCCACCCTGCCATAATTAGATTTTATTTTTTTTGTTTCTTGTTCATTTCAGAAGCTGGGGTGGAAATGCAAACTTCTTGCGTCACAGTTAGTGAAAGTCCCGTGCTGTGGATCAGTCAGACACGACACATATTAATTTCAGCAAGCCAGGCCGCTGGAGAGAAGCAATCCTTTGGGAGCAAGCGATTGCTTCTTGGCTGGATAAACATGCATTGTGCACAAGACCAAGATGGTTACGTGCCAAGGGAAACGGACTCTGTGCAGAGCAGAAAAATAGTAAACTTAAAAACAATCCCTAAGATTAATGTGCAAGCCAATATTAGCATCTGTTTTCTAAGGAGACCCGAGGTGGTATGCAAGCTTTGGGCGATGTGTCAAGATCATTTGGACAAGGAGACCCATGCTTGCATGTAGTCCCAATTTTCTGGGGGGTAGAACACGGTGTTCTGCAGTGGCTGCTTTGACCGTGCCATACTGCCCACAATCCTGTCATTGGCTTTTCTTCTCTCCTGTCAATATTTCCCTTTAGCTGACGTGGCTTATTTGATGGCCTGAGCTAGACTGAGCTCACTGTGACTCGAAATAGCGTTGTCCACCTCCCATTTTGTTTTACTTATTTTATTAATTTTATTTCTGGCACTGTAGTTTATGGAACTATTACTGCGATGCAATATTCCGGCACCACATCCTCCACCAGCGTGTCAGCTTCTCTCCACCATTGTCCAGTGTTCCTGTAATAATAAGTAATAATAAAAACAAATACTAAAAAATAAGTAATAATGAAAGTAATAAGCTCCCTAAATGAGAACAAGCTCTCACTTTCTGTTGCTTTTGGGCATTTGTTATTCCCCTGCTATGTTTCTTTATATTTCTCATATGAAAGAGATCATTCTGGATCTGTCCGCCTTCTGATTAACTTCACTCAGCATGAAACTCTCCAAATTTATCCATGTAGCAGTAAATGGAATTATTTATCTTTCCTTAGAGCTACGAAGCATTTCATCTGGTGTATATTTGCCATGATTTCTATATCCAGTTATCTGTTCTGGAACACTTGAGTGGTTTCTAGAACTTTTTTTAAAATTTTGTTTGTTTGTTTGTTTTGTTTCTAGAACTTGACCGTTGTAAATAATGCTTCGATGAACACAGGAGAGCAAACGTCTATTCTGAATAGAGTTTATGGACCCTTGAGTTAGATGTCCAGAAGTAGAATTGCTGGGTCATGTGGAAGCTCAATTTTGAGCTTTGTGAGAAGGGTGGAACCATAAGTCAGCTGAAATACATAGCAAGAAGCAAAGGGAAAGTTTTGGAATAAACTTCATACTGCTCAAAAAAATGCAGGCAGGATAGAAGGATCTCTTCTATTTGGGGGCGGGGGGTTGTCACGGTATACCCTTACCCTCTCTCTATTCTCTTGGCCTTCCCTATTGATGATATGAGCAGAGACCAGAGTTGAAGTTTAACCAAGAAGCCCAAGGACTGGACATTTTTTGGTCACCTTCTCACCTTTAGCTCAGACATGTCTACTGTTTACTTATACTTAACATGGCAAGTTATTTTGTTGAAGATAGAGACATCTAAAAAATTTAGCGTCGTGTCCAAAAGAAATTCTAAAAGCACGTGTTCATTACACTTTAATTGTACAAGATCTATTTTTAAATAGATTGCCCTACATAAACCTGATGATGAAATTTCTGCTCTTACTTGACTTTTGTGTATTTTGTCATCCTCCTTGGCTTTTTCTTGTGCCATACACCTCTTGATATAGTAGCACACCCAATTCCTGGACTCTTTTTTTGGTATGATTATTACTGATGCCCATGTGATATTGGCAACAAAACCAGCAAGATTAGAGGCTGCAGCAACATGGACCACCAGTGCCCTCACCACCTCATTGATACATGATACATGAGAAAATGTGCATCAGGAATGATACATGATACTTGAGGAAATATAGCAGAACCCCGTTAATGCACAATTGCTTTTGAATCCTCAGGACTGACTTAATACCTAACTTCCCATTTTGGAAAAAAAAAGGGACAAATGCAGCCTATTCCTTTTTTTTTTTTTTTTTTTATGGACAGGTGTTTAAAGCTATAGTTCTGATTTGAGTCAGATGGGAGAAAGATGTATTGAGTTTGTGCAGGTCATGCTGATTGCAAAAGGGATTGGGGCGAAAATTTAGGACCTAATGGTAGATGGGCTAGTGAACTTCCTGTTTTCACTATTGATCCCAATGGCACAACAGTGATTTTAAACAGTGATACGGCCTTTCTGTGCCCACTCCCTTGGTTAAAATGGAGGTGTACGGTCCTTGTTCTAGCGGTAGAGGAGAAACATCCTGACAGAAAATGTCAGGTTTCACCTGCTTTTTTCCTAAAGTTTCCATGATTATTATTTTTACTCTGTGTGCTGGGTTTTCAGCTTTTCATTTTGAAAAATTTCAAACATATGGAAAGTTAAAATATCATGTAATAAATATTCACTCTCTAGACTCAACAATTGCTAGCATTTTGTCCTCTTATATATCTATCTCTAGTTATTTATACAGTTTGACTTTATTTTACTAAATCCTTTCAAAGTAACTTAATTGCTGATATTATCACTATTATTTCTAGAGCATATATACAGTTCTATGAATAAGGATATTTCCTTAAATTATCCTGTGGTGATAAAAGATAGTCTCATTATAAGACCTAAGAAACTTAGTAATAATTTCTCCAATGGAGCTGAAGCGAAGGGTATTTGCCTTACACACGGCTGACCCAGGTTCGATCCCCAGCATCCTGTATGGTTTCCTGAGACTGCCAGAGTGATTTCTGAGCATAAAGCCAGGAGTAACCCCTGAGTGGCACTGGGTGTGCCCCCCCCCAAAAAAAAAGAAAAAAAGAAAAAAGAATTTTCCCAAATTTTATAACACAATTCACATTCTCCAATTGTGCTTTATAATTGTTTCGCCCTTAAAACTTTAAGGGTCCTGCATATCATCTGGTTGGACATTTTGTGTCTATTTTTATTCAGTTAAAGACCTTGATTTCTAATCTTTTTCTTGTGCTAGATTTTGGGCCACACCTAGTGGTGCTCAGGGTCATAACCTGATCACTGCTTACGGGTGATTCCTGATGATGTTTGGGGACCATGCCATGCCAGGCATCAAACTTGAGTATCCAAGATCCAAAGCACGTGCTTAGCTTGCTGAGCTATTTTTCCTACTCTGATCATTTCATTTTGTTGTTAGGACTTCTTATTTTGTTTTCTTTTCTGATAAGAATAGGGGAATGAAGATTGGATTAGAAATAACATAGGGGGGCCGGGAAGGTGGCGCTAGAGGTAAGGTGTCTGCCTTACAAGCGCTAGCGTAGGACGGACCGCGGTTCGATCCCCCGGCGTCCCATATGGTCTCCCCAAGCCAGGGGCGATTTCTGAGCTCATAGCCAGGAGTAACCCCTGAGCGTCAAACGGGTGTGGCCCAAAAACCAAAAAAAAAAAAAAAAAAAAAAGAAATAACATAGGGACAGTGGTAGAGATCACGGTTACTTGGTGGTGGTGAAAGTGCAATAACTTAGCACATCAATGATCTAAACTTCAATACCATTGTAATCATATTACCTAAACTATAATAACAGATTTAAAAAATAGTTTTAGTTTACTTTTTCCTCAATATTATCATCACCCCACTTTTTAGAAAACAATGTCATTATTTTTACTTTTTAGTCTTTCTGAAAGCTTATGGAATGTGGAAATTAGAGAAAATAAATTACTGGGAAGATACTGTTGGTCATATTTACATTTGGATGTGCCTGTGTGCTTTTCTTTTTCCAAGTTTTTTTTTTTTTTTTTTTTTTTTTTTGCGGGGGGCCACACCCGGCGATGCTCAGGGGTTACTCCTGGCTGTCTGCTCAGAAATAGCTCCTGGCAGGCACAGGGGAGCATATGGGACACCGGGATTTGAACCAACCACCTTTGGTCCTGGATGGGCTGCTTGCAAGGCAAACGCCACTGTGCTATCTCTTCGGGCCCAGTGCTTTCCTATAAAGTCATTTTGTATTTATTATACTTATTACAAAATAGTAAATTGTGTCTGAAAAACATGTTGCATGAGGGAGAGGAAACATTTTAAAGATGGCTGTTAAGGGCATCAATGAGAAAATAACTTCCAATTGTCTGTCTTGCATGGTGCTAACTGGTTTCCATGGTAGATCCTGAGTTAGAAATAATTATACTGGGGCTGGAGTAATAGCACAGCTGTAGGGTGATTGCCTTACATGGGGCCAACCAGGATGGGCCTGGGTTCGATTTCAGGCATCCCATATGGTCCCCTGTGCCTGCCTGGAGTGATTTTTTGAGTGCAGAGCCAGAAGTAACCCCTGAGTGCAACCAGGTGTGGCCTCCAAAAAACAAACAAAAAGAAATTATTATATTATACATTCTTTAATAGGTATTTCAGACAGAGCTCTTGGCAAAACAAAATCAAATCCAAATAAATACAATTCAAAAAAATCCATAAGTAAAGAGCAATTTAATGAGATATAAGACCATGGCAGGAACTGGGGTTTCTCTCCATGTTGGCTTCATTCTTTTGTGATTTCTTTTTTTTTGGGTCACACCCGGCAGTGCTCAGGGGTTATTTCTGGCTCCAGGCTCAGAAATTGCTCCTGGCAGGCACAGGGGACCATATGGGGCGCCGGGATTCGAACCGATGACCTCCTGCATGAAAGGCAAACGCCTTACCTCCATGCTATCTCTCCGGCCCTCATTCTTTCTCTGCTTATGCTAGCTCTACGGAGGTTCTACTTCTAGAGTCGTTTCCATGTTCATGCCTTTGTTGGGTTTATTGAATTTAATCCTTTATCTGAGCCAAACTGACATGGTCTTTTAGCAGTTTCCTCCTACAACTCACAGGATTGTGTTATCATGAAACCATCTCATCCCCAAATCTCCAAGAAAACTGTGCTTGCCTCAGTAGGCCTTTCTTGTGCTGGGCCTCACAAATGGGGAGTAGGATGCTGACCAGCAATTAGAAGGGACTTCCCCTTGGTCCAGTCATCTGGCCAGAGTGCTAGGGTCCAACATATCTGCCATTCACTGCTTAGGTCAGGAACTCACTTCCTTGAGATATATAGAAGAGATGGTCTATCTGAAAAATCTAGTTTATAGTAGGTCCTGTGAGGATTAAGTAAAATAAAAGTTAAGTGTTTAGTATTGGGCATATAAATGCTCAATAGATACTTCCCTTCACCTTTAAATCCCTTCAAATATATATTTTTAATTCCCTGCAAGTGTGGCCCTAAAACCAAAGCCGTTATTATTCCATTATAGCAAGAATTTTTGTAGGCAACATAAAGAACGTGGAAAGATTACCTGGAAAAACAATGTGAGGAAGATGTCAAACAATGCTAAAATTATAGGAAACTTTACATGTATTGGCTTTTTATTTCCATGTGATAGAGTGATCAGTTCTGTCAAATGAGTTATGTGAGACTCAGTTTAGTGTTTGCCTGGTTGTACCATTAATTAAAAAAAGATATAGCTGATGGTAATCTATATGGATTTAGAAGGAGAAGAGAACATTTTTGTGTAAAAACCAGTGAATGAGTTTTACATGTAGTTGAAATAGGTTCTTGATAGTTCCTCTAGGTATTGACTTACAGTCATTCAAATCCTTTATATCTTGTGAAGTTTGCCAGTACACTTGGTTCTCTATTTTGCTTCCATCTCCCTGTGTTGGGGACTGATCCACCCAACTGGCTATTCTTGGCTTCTGAACTATAATACCTTAGTTGCCCAATGAAAACATCCAACAAAAATGCCCCATGACCACATTCCTTTAATGTTTATGGTTTCAGTGGCAATTTTACATGTGGGAAAAATAACATCAAGTATCGAAGGATAAAAGATTATTTTTATATTAAGGAAACAAATGAAATCATTGACCCCAGCAGGTCAACCTCGGGATTGGAAATTTTTTAAGTACAATTTTTCCATGTAGAGAATTAATCAACATTTTTGAAAGTGCTACAGGACAGGTGCTTTCACAGACTTTCTAGGGTACTAAGACTCCATCTTTTTCTGGAAAGCTCTTTGTGTCAGGAGCCATAAACATATATGTGTTGTTCAATAATTAGATGTCTAGGAATATTTTCTGTAGAATTTAAATATTTAGTGTAGCAGCTGTTATAATGATTTTAAAAATGGGAGAAAGTCTTAAGTGTTTGACAGCTGGTATAAATTGTATTTTATATGTAGGAGGTCATATTCATAAAGGGATGGTACAGAAGAGTTTTAATTCAATTATTTTAATTTAATTTTATTTAATTTAACAATTTAATTATTATCTATTTAAATCAGAAAACAAAATGATATAGTAATGACCTATAAAAGTTTATTTCAATGCATTATAGAAAATATGCCAATATGCTAATAAAAGATTGCTCCTGTAAGTGAGGTTATAAGTGACATTTTAATTTCATTTTGCTTTGACATCCCCAAGTTTCTCTAGTGTGTTTACATATATTTCATAATCAAGGGGAGCAAAATTGAAGTGAGAGAACAAGTATTTGTACTGTAATTTTTAAGTGAAGGAAGTTTTAGGTTTTGGAATAAAAGCCATTCCCATTTGAAATAAATCTACGTCAGAAAAATCAATGAATTGGCCCAAATCCCATGGTTCCTTGAGATGGAATTTTAAAAGATGACCACCTGTCTGTGGACAAGTTTCAAATGTGAGAACATGCTAAAGGTGCCGAGGAGGAATGTTCTCTCCCCTTTCTAACAACAAACAAATCCATAAATCTTACTTGGATATTTGCAAAGGGAGGAAAGCCCTATAATAAGAATGAGTACTCTGCACATTCAGCCAAGGGGGAAACAATCACAATTCTAAAACAGTCAGCCCTCAAAGAATGAACACTAACAATTTAGTAGTAATTCACTTGCCTCTGACCAAATTGGGCACACTATTTTTTTTACAAATTCTGTAAACTTGGGTAGTACTTTAGAATAACCCCTTGGGAGGTGAGAGACAAATTTGAGAATTTGGGAAACTCATGTTTCTCCTCTTAGGTTTAATTTATTATTGAAACCCAGAAGACTACAAATTACCAACTTGGCTTAGGAATTTTAGGGTCAAAAAGATAACTTTAAAAAAATTATGGTCCTCCCACCCCTGCCCCCAAGTACATTTCTCAGTGTGGAATTTGTGTAATTAGAGTAATTTATATTGGATGTGTTTTTTTTGTGGGGTTAGGCATCAATAAGTTTATCACCAAATCCCCAAAACTTCTGGAAGAAAGGAAAAGCTTTAGCTTTAGACTGGAGTTGATTGTTCGGGTTTATAGATTTGGTGATAAATGGCAAGATTTGCTGTTATAGGAACTTAGTCAAGCTTCCTGTTGCATCTTCTTATCCTCCTGATGTCATGCTTATTTCCTACCCACCCCCCCTCCACACACACAAAAACTGCCTTTTAAAATATACTCATACTCTAAGATGACTCAGAATTCTGCATATGTGCCACAAAAATACTTGTCCTGGATTTGCTCCCCTCTTTTCCTAAAACTTGGGCTCAGGAAGTGACTTCTCCAACTTGTTTCATTAGTCATTCTGACTATTCTTCCAGCCCCCTCTTTCCCAGTTCCCACTGCATAAGCACCACCCCCCTTTCTTAACCAAGGCCCATTTCCCTTCCCTCATGCACAGGCTTTCTCCCCTTCTATATTAAGATTTTTGTTTTAAAAAACAAAGGCTGCCAATTATATCTCTTATGTGTGACTGTTTTATAAGCGGTTCCAAAGTCCCTCAGTATAGGAAGAAATATTTCCACTACCTAAGGCAGAAGGCCATGTCCAAAAGTTCTGGGGACAGTCTAACCAATAATGCACACATCTCAGTTAGTTTGGTTTTAATAGTTTTAGTTAGTTATTCAAAAGAAATTACTGTATGTGGTTGTAAGGACCACATAGGTGGCTTTCTGAGTGTTCTCCCTGCAGTAGACAGTTGTTTCTCGTCACTGGTTTTTCTAGAAGCATTAAGCCTCAAAAATCTGATTTAACAGTAGGAAGAGATAAAAACATTTTTTAATCTGTTGTTAGTTATGTTTATTTTAAAAAATGTATGCAACGCGACTATTGTTGCCTTTGGTCTCTGGGTTCATTTCTGCGGGCCTGCAGGGTTTATGTTGGCAGTGGGAAGGAGATGCTATCAGCTATTCATTGTGTCCTGTTTGCATAATGGGACAGGTCAGCCAGTGCCAGCCAGTTTTTAGAAAATATATTGGATTCGTTATTTAGGTGCCTGTCTGCCAGGAAGGTGCTGCCTTCCACTGCTGAGGCAGTGCCTAGGTCTCTAGAGGTCCCAAGACCACAACATCTGCAAGAGAATCATCCTTGGAACCTTCTGGAAGGTGGACTTAATTAAGTCAGCCTTTCCACCTCAGAGTTTCAGGCTATTTGAGTCAACAAAGAGAAGAACTACTGAATTTTCTTTAGTTAACATCTAACTAATTTAGAAGACTCTTCTGATTACCATGATTGAGGTGATTTGGAAGGGCTGGCATTTTAGTGAGTCAGGAAACAAAAGCTTTTAGGGCAAATAGTGTTGGGGTTCCTGTCTTTGCAATTAGAACCAAGTTACCCCTGGCCATTATGACTCTGGAAACAGAGGAAATATGATGTTTTTTCTTATTGAATGCAAGTCATTAGCAAAGGTACTCTATCAAAGTTTCTCAAAATATGGTCCCTGAGGGGTCGGAGTGATAGCACAGCAGGTAGATTCTACCTGGTAGAACATGCCATGCACATGGCCAACCCAGGTTCAATTCCCAGCATCTCATCTCAGGTCCCCTGAACCTGCCAGGAGTGATTGGTTTCTGAGTGAAGAGTCAGGAGTAACACCTGAGCTCCACTGGATGTGCACCCTCCCCCCCCAACAAAAACAAAATAAACAATCTGGTCCATAAAGCAGTAGCTTTTACAGCCTCTGGGAGCTTTTACTTGTTTTGTTTCGGGGCCACACAGAGGTGCTTATTCCTTGCAGTGCTCAGGGACCATATGTGGTGCCAGGGATTATACTGGGTCAGTTACAGGCCAGGCAAGTACTTTAACCACTGTGCTATCTCTCCTGCTTCTTTTTTTTTTTTTTTTTTTTTTGGTTTTTGGGCCACACCCTGTGAGGCTCAGGGGTTACTCCTGGTATGCGCTCAGAAGTTGCTCCTGGCTTCTTGGGGGACCATATGGGACGCCGGGGGATCGAACCTCAGTTCGTCCTAGGTTAGCGCAGGCAAGGCAGGCACCTTACCTCCAGCGCCACCGCCCGGCCCCATCTCTCCTGCTTCTTTGGGAACTTTTTTAGAGATGTAAAATCTCAGGTCTCATGGCTGATGTAAATTATAATCTCATTTTACCCAGATCTTCCTGCAAGATGTGGACACATAAGCGTGTAAGAAATCTCTGATTTCTTGGGTGGTCTAAATGCAGCTTGCAGATAGCGGAAGTTCAGAGGATGGATGTTTCTTTTGAAAGTCTTGGGACAGGATTTAAGATGATGGAAAAAGATGTGCCGTTGGTCCTCTTTAGTCGCTCCTGGTAAGGGCCAAAGAGAATTTCAGCTAACTCATGCGACACGAAACTGAAATGAGTGCAAGGCTCTCTGTGATTCAGAGCAAAAGAGGCCACAGGTGGAATTTCATATTCTACTTTCCCTCCCATCTCACTCCCCTCAACTCACCCTTCTCTCCCACTTACTTCCCACCCCCCACCCCCCCACTACTCTCCAGTAACCCAAACATTCTTTGTCTTACTGCTTCTTCAGGGCTACTGAGGGGCTCCTTGTTGATGCAGAATTTCCACTTCTTTTTCTTGGAAATCTTGTTTTTGGCTTCTTTCAGATCACTTGCTGGTGATCTCTTCCTCCGGGGAAGACTTAGAGTGACGGTGGTCTCTTCAAGATCATCACTATTAATTTGCTCTTCGTTGGAAAATGCCTTTTTCTTCTTGTGGTTGCAGGAGATAGAGTGTTCTTCATACATCTGTTTTATTGAGAGCAGTGGCAGTGGCAAGAAAAAGAAAAAAAAAATCACAAAAACAATCTCAGGAAGACTAAAAGGAGACTTCCCTGGGTGACCTAAACCCTGTTTCTCTTTAACCCCCAATAAAGACAAATTCAAATAAAAAAAAAAAAACAACAACAACACCAAACCAAACATTCTTTGTCCATGAAAACATCCTTTTGTGATGCATTCTACTACAGAGAAGGGGTTTGACATCTTAGTAGGTCTTTTGCATATCTCCAGATTGTCCCTGGATCCTACACATCTCCTCTCCCACCCCCCATGACTCACAGACAAGACAGGGCCCCCATGTTATGTAATGTGCTTCCTGCCTTTAATCATTCACCCATCTCCTAGTCCAGTTCACCGTTCTGACTGCTCATGGCTTTGTTCTGTGATAGAGGAATTTGACCTCTAGAGTTTGAGTCCTGATCAGAACTGGCCATCTACCTGGCAGTTTTTCTTCCAACTGGCAGTGCTGGAGCCTGGGGAAAACAAGGGCCTCTTTTCCCCTTTACCCCTCTGTGGCTCAGTTTGTAGAGTGTCCCTTTCTTTAAAGAGATGTGGGCAGAAGCTAAACTGATTACAGGGCTCCAGTGGGGCCCAGAGCATATTGCAGATTCGGAATGCAAATTGTTGTCTGCGGTAATTATAGTTTTTGCCCAGGCCCAGCTCAGGGCCCCATGGCCATTATCCCGGTGTAGACAGAATAAGCAGCTTTATGCTTTTAGAGTGGGAGGTAATGAGGGGGAGAGGGGCACTTGAAGGACATGAAGGGGGTGTTTTCCGAGCCCATCAGCTTCAGGGCCAGTAGGGCAAACCAGTCTGGGGATCAGGGGCTGCCTCTGACAAGCTCTGTGCTGGTAAGTGAGGAAACCAGCCTTTGGTCATTGCCTCAGAAGGTTGCTAGGGTGACATGGTGAGGACATGAAGGAGCATCCAGACTCTGCCTGGCACACAGTAGTACCCAGTAAGGTGGCACTGCACCCACCTATCTGGTCTATGAGGGCAGGGAATTGGCAAGCACATGGTGTCTGGAAGAGCGATTGCTCTGCCCAGAAGTTCCCTCTCCCTTTGCTGCGCTCTTAATGTGTCTCTCCATGCATCCCACATCTACAGAATCAAGGATTTAGAGCTCTGCTTTTCATCTTTTGTTCATCTATGTCCCCTTTCTGGCTTTGTTCTTTTCCATGGCCCCCAGTTGATCTCCTGTTTATAAGTGTTTTTCGTAAATTGCTTTAGTTAAAGATCATATATTGGGGCCGGTGAGGTGGCGCTAGAGGTAAGGTGTCTATCTTGCAAGTGCTAGCCAAGGAAGAACCGCGGTTCCATCCCCCGGTGTTCCATATGGTCCCCCCAAGCCAGGGGCAATTTCTGAGCGCTTAGCCAGGAGTAACCCCTGAGTATCAAACGTGTGTGGTCCGAAAAACCAAAAAAAAAAAATCATATATTACATAGTTGCTCACAATACATTTGTTCTAAGACCAGTCCCACCACCAAAGTAAAATTCTAGCCACCATTGTCCCTGAATTCCCACCCCCTTCCCATGCCTACCCCCTTGGTACTCAAGGAATAAAATATTTTATCTTAATTATTTATAGATAAATGGAAGTAGAATTATTACTATTTCTAAATATTTTATTTATTTATTTTTCAGTTTTTGGACCATACTTGGCAGTGCTCAGAGGTCACTCCTGGCTCTGTGCTCAGAAATCACTCCTGGCAGGCTCAGGGAACCACATGGGATGCAGGGGATTGAACCCAGGTCCATCCTGGGTTGGCTACATGCAGGGCAAATGCCCTACTGCTGTGCTCTCTCTCCGGCCCCATGAAATGGAATTATTTTTCAAAAAGTAGAGTAATAAGAAAATTTGTGAAATTTAATATATCTAGCAATGAGGTCATTTACTCATTTTCAGAAGGTTTGCTAAGCAATTCATTGCTAGTTGATTTTCTGTTACTTGTTTTGTTTTGGAATAATAGGTTGCTTTGAATACACTTTGATGTCTAAATTGGCGCGCTCCTACTGGGATGACAGTATTGAAAAAAATTTGGAGCTGTTGAGTGGCCACGTATGTGGCTACACAGTCCAATCAGTCTAAGCTCTGTGGCTTATATTGTGATCTCTGTGGCTGATATTGCAGTTTTTGTGGGGTGTTGTTTTGACTTCTGGAAGTGCAAAAAGGTGGGGGCAGAGAATCTTCACTCACTCCAAAAAAGTCCTGGAGATATCAGTCAAATACTGGTATGCCTGGACTTTGGGTCACTTTGGTATCTCTGTGGAGCCTTGTGGTTGAGTGGTGAAGCTGGGCCATTGTTGAAGTGGTGGTTGTGGGTGGTGGTTGCAGATGATGTGACTTTGGCAGGGAAGGGACTTGGCTTGTCCTCTCCTTCTAAGATTGCCATGTTTAGCTGCTCAGCCAATGTACCGTAGTTCTTCATGGCTTAGTATACAACTCTTTGAAGAATAGAATTAGTGTACGAGGCTGGACTCATAGGGACATGGTGACTGCATTTGCTCCCTGTTTATAAGATTTTTTAGTTGTGGGTCTTGGTATTTCCTGGGTACCATCAGGGGGTTCTATATGATCTTTTGGTCAAAATGCTCTTGAAAACTAACTCTAGTCAGGTTTCCTTTATGCCTGTCTAGCTTTGAGCTCTTTGTAATTTGATGACTGTCTATGACTTGTGGAGCTGTTTTCCCTATGTTGAGTGGTCATAACTGTATGTGATTTGTTGTTCATTACACAATATATGTGAAAATGCACCAAAATGCACCTAAATTTGATTATCAGTGCTTGGACTAACTATTGAAGGAGTATTGGTATTATCTTCTTTGCAGAGATGAAGACATCCAGGCTTACGGGCTAAGTGACTCACAAACGCACACTTCCTATGTGGTGCAACCTGAACTCTGACCTGCCAAATTGGCTCTAGAGTCATTTAGCATCACTGTATCTTATGGGGGGAGGAGGTCTAAAGTCACAGAACAAGCATTGCCCAGGAACCTGTTCTGGGGTTCTCTCCTGGAGATACCTCATTTTATTTATTTATTTATTTGTTTGTTTGTTTGTTTGTTTATATATTTATTTAGTTTTTGGGTCAAATCTAGTGGTGCTCCGAGATTACTACTGGCTCTGCACTCAGAAATCACTCCTGATGGTGCTTGGAGGACCATCTGGGATAGAACCTGGGTTGGTCACGTGCAAAGAAAGCACCCTATCTGCTATGCTAACACTTCAGTTAACATAAATTTTTTCTTTGATAAATTATTTTCTTTGATAAATTATTTGGGTTGATGCTAGTGGAACCCAGGACCCCAAAACATGATCTGGTGAGACACAGGTCTGGAAGCAAACATTGACACAGGAAATAATCCATACACTGAAAAGGTCAAGGACAGGTTCAGGAAATCCAACACTCAAGCCAGGTATCCCACCACATGAGCCTTTTGCTCCTAAGAAAGAAAGCAGCTTAGTGGAAGAAGACCAAAGAATGAGCCTCTGCCTTCCTCAGACCCCTGCTTTTATGGTTAAGAACCGAGCCACACCCTAGGGTGGGAGAGGAAGACCAAGTAGGAAATGATCCAAAAACCCATCACCAGATCACATGAATATGAATATGGATTGGGGGGACCAGTAATCCAACAGGGTGTGTGTGGGGGGGTCTGTAAGCTCTCAACTGATGCTCAGTGGCTTGAGAGAACCTCTTCATGTACTGACTGAACTTATTTCCTGGGCCTGTTCCAATGTGCTGGTGCCATTAAACTCCCATCCTCAGGGTCCGGTTCTGCCACCCTCACTTCCCCGGGTGCATATTGTGCACAAGAGGCCATAGGCCTTAACTTTACCCATTCTTTTTCATGTTCTGCCATGTAACCCAGCCAGGAAACCTCATACATTCCTTTAAAATTTTTTTTTTAAATCAGCCCTTTCATTTTAATGCTGACACAACCCAGAGGTGAGATGCTTGTTATCACACCAGGGGAATGTGGGCAGAGGTGATCAGCATTGTAAAGCAAGGTGGCGGGGGAATTCCTTCTTCCTGCCATAAATTCCCGAGCTGAGTGCCCTGCCTTCTTTCACTCTAAGGTCGGAGCCCTCTGTTGAACTCCTGGTAGAAGGCAGGTTTCATTTCCCTCTCATCTAGCAAGGAGAGGGAGTTGGGAAATCTCCTTAACGGGATTTGTTGTTCTTCTTCCAGTTCCTGGCACTGCTGTCTGATAATGCCTCTGTTCTTGTCCCTAACCTGGCTCTGGCTTCCCATTTTTCATGGAACGAAGCTGGAATCCCTACCTTCACTCCAACCTTCTCTTCTCCCAGCCTTCCCACCCTTTCCTGAGTCCTTTGACTGACTCCCCACTTCCTGAGGCTCTTCCCCATTTCTCAGTCTGGCAGAACTCCAGCTTCCTCTAGTAACTGGATCAACTCCAGTCAGTGGAATTGTCCCTGGCTGCTGCCTCTGGGTACCCCGTGATGCAGGCTTGTAGAAAGAGGTACTGAGGGGCCGAAGTGATAGCACAGCAGTAGGGCGTTTGCCCTGCACTGGTTGACCCAGGATGGACCTGGGTTAGATTCCTGGCGTCCCATATGATCCCTGAGCCAGGAGCGATTTCTGACTGCATAGCCAGGATGAGTAATCCCTGAGCACCATGGGGTGTGGCCCAAAAACCAACCAACCAACCAAACAAACAAAAAAACCCTACCAAAAACACAAAATAAAAGAGGTACTGAGTTGTCCGTATGGTTTGCCTTTCAACATGATTTCTTTTTTTTTCTAAAATTTTTTTTATATATTTTATTTAAACACCTTGATTACATACATGATTGTGTTTGGGTTTCAGTCATGTAAAGAACACCACCCATCACCATTGCAACATTCCCATCACCAATGTCCCAAATCTCTCTCCTCCCCACCCAACCCCCGCTTGTACTCTAGACAGGCTTTCTATTTCCCTCATACAGTCTCATTATTAGGATAGTTCAAAATGTAGTTATTTCTCTAACTAAACTCATCCCTGTTTGTGGTGAGCTTCATGAGGTGAGCTGGAACTTCCAGCTCTTTTCTCTTTTGTGTCTGAAAATTATTATTGCAAGAATGTCTTTCATTTTTCTTAAAACCCATAGATGAGTGAGACCATTCTGCGTTTTTCTCTCTCTCTCTGACTTATTTCACTCAGCATAATAGATTCCGTGTACATCCATGTATAGGAAAATTTCATGACTTCATCTCTCCTGACAGCTGCATAATATTCCATTGTGTATATGTACCACAGTTTCTTTAGACATTCGTCTGTTGAAGGGCATCTTGGTTGTTTCCAGAGTCTTGTTATGGTAATTAGTGCTGCAATGAATATAGCTGTAAGGAAGGGATTTTTGTATTGTATTTTTGTGTTCCTAGGGTATATTCCTAGGAGTGGTATAGCTGGATCGTATGGGAGCTCGATTTCCAGTTTTTAGAGGAATCTCCATATCGCTTTCCATAAAGGTTGAACTAGACGGCATTCCCACCAGCAGTGGATAAGAGTTCCTTTCTCTCACATCCCCGCCAACACTGCTTGTTCTCATTCTTTATGATGTGTGCCAATCTCTGGGGGTGTGAGGTAGTACCTCATAGTTGTTTTGATTTGCATCTCCCTGATGATTAGTGATGTGGAGCATTTTTTCATGTGTCTTTTGGCCATTTGTATTTCTTCTTTATCAAAGTGTCTGTCCATTTCTTCTCCCCATTTTTTGATGGGATAAGATAATTTTTTCTTATAAAGTTCTGTCAGTGCCTTGTATATTTTGGAGATTAGCCCCTTATCTGATGGGTATTGGATGAATATTTTCTCCCACTCAGTGGGTGGCTCTTGTATCCTGGGTGCTATTTTTTTTTGAGGTGCAGAAGCTTCTCAGCTTAATATATTCCCATCTGTTAATTTCTGCTTTCACTTGCTTGGAGAGTGCAGTTTCCTCCTTGAAGATGCCTGTAGTCTCAATGTCCTGGAGTGTTTTGCCTATGTATTGTTCTATATATCTTATGGTTTCGGGTCAGATATCGAGGTCTTTAATACATTTGGATTTTACCTTAGTACATGATGTTAGTTGGGGGTCTAAATTCAATTTTTTGCAAGTGGCTAGCCAGTTGTGCCAACACCACTTGTTGAACAGGCTTTCTTTGCTCCACTTAGGATTTCTTGCTCCTTTATCAAAAATTAGGTGATTGTATGTCTGGGGAACATTCTCTGAGTATTCAAGCCTATTCCACTGATCTGAGGGCCTGTCTTTATTCCAAAACCATGCTGTTTTGATAACAATTGCTTTGTAGTACAAAGTTGGGGAAAGTAATTCCTCCCATATTTTTTCCCCAATGATTGCTTTAGTTATTCTAGGGTGTTTATTGTTCCAAATGAATTTCAAAAGTGCCTGATCCACTTCTTTGAAGAATGTCATGGGTATCTTTAGAAGGATCGCATTAAATCTGTACAATGCTTTGGGGAGTATTGCTGTTTTGATGATGTTAATCCTGCTAATCCATGAGCAGGGTATGTGTTTTCATTTCCACATGTCCTCTCTCTTTTTTTTTTTTTTTGGTTTTTGGGCCACACCCAGCGGTGCTCAGGGGTTACTTCTGGCTGTCTGCTCAGAAATAGCTCCTGGCAGGCACGGGGGACCATATGGGACACTGGGATCTGATCCAACCACCTTTGGTCCTGAATCAGCTGCTTGCAAGGCAAACATCACTGTGCTATCTCTCCCAGCCCCATATGTCCTCTCTTATTTCTTGGAGCAGAGTTTTATAGTTTTCTTTGTATAGGTCCTTCACATTTTCAGTCAAGTTGATTCCAAGATATTTGAGTTTGTGTGGCACTATTGTGAATGGGGTTGTTTTCTTTTTTTTTTTTTTTGGGCCACACCCCTTTGACGCTCAGGGGTTACTCCTGGCTATGCACTCAGAAATCGCCCCTGGCTTGGGGGGACTATATGGGACACCAGGGATCGAACCATGGTCCATCCTACGCCAGCGCTTGCAAGGCAGACACCTTTCCTCTAGCACCACCTTCCCGGCCCCTGGGGTTGTTTTCTTTTTCTTTCTTTTTTTTTTTTTTTTTTTTTTTTTGGTTTTTGGGCCACACCTGGCGGTGCTCAGGGATTACTTCTGGCTGTCTGCTCAGAAATAACTCCTGGCAGGCACGGGGGACCATATGGGACACCAGGATTCGAACCAACCACCTTTGGTCCTAGATCAGCTGCTTGCAAGGCAAATGCCACTGTGCTATCTCTCCAGGCTCGGGGTTGTTTTCTTAATGTCCATTTCTTCCTTATTACTATTGGTGTATAGGAAGGCCATTGATTTTTGTGTGTTAATTTTGTAGCCTGCCACCTTGCTATATGAGTCTATTGTTTCTAGAAGCTTTTTGGTAGAGTCTTTAGGGTTGTCTAAGTAGAGTATCATGTCATCTGCAAACAGCTAGAGCTTGATTTCTTCCTTTCCTATCTGAATTCCCTTGATATCTTTTTCTTGCCTAATCGCTATAGCGAGTACTTCCAGTGCTATGTTGAATAGGAGTGGTGAGAGAGGACAGCCTTGTCTTGTGGCAGAGTTTAGAGGGAAGGCTTTTCGTTTTTCTCCATTGAGGATATTTGCCACTGGCTTGTGGTAGATGGCCTTAACTATATTGAGAAAGGTTCCTTTCATTCCCATCTTGCTGAGAGTTTTGATCAAGAATGGGTGTTGGACCTTATCAAATGCTTTCTCACGTGATTTCTATTTTCTTGTTGTTGATATTGTGTATTATGTTGATAAATTTATGGTTGTTAAACCATCCTTGCTTTCCTGGGATGAAACCTACTTGATCGTAGTGGATGATCATCTTAATGAGGCATTGAATCCTATTTGCCAGGATTTTGTTGAGGATCTTTGCATCTGCATTCATCAGCGATATTGGCCTGTAATTTTCTTTTTTCGTAACATCTCTGTCTGGTTTAGGTATCAAGGTGATGTTGGCTTCATAAAAGCTATTTGGAAGTGTTCCCGTTTTTTTTCGATTTCATGAAAGAGTCTTGCCAGGATTGGCAGTAGTTCCTCTTGTAAAGTTTGAAAGAATTCATTAGTGAATCCATCTGGGCCTGGGCTTTTGTTTTTGGGCAGACATTTGATTACCGTTTTAATTTCATCAATAGTAATGAGGGTGTTTAGATATGCTACGTCCTCTTCATTCAACCATGGAAGATTATAAGAGTCAAAGAATTTATCCATTTCTTCCAGGTTCTCATTTTTAGTGGCATCGAGTTTCTCAAAGTAGTTTCTGATTACCCTTTGAATCTCTGCCATATCAGTAGTGATCTCTCCTTTTTCACTCCTAATACGAGTTATCAACTCTCTCTCTCTCTCTCTCTCTCTCTCTCTCTCTCTCTCTCTCTCTCTCTCTCTCTCAGTTTTGCCAGTGGTCTATTGTTGTGTATGTAAATATTTTAGGGGATTATTATGTTACTGACCCTAACCTGATCGGTGATTGTGCCCTACTCTAGGGTGTGACCTGGCATTCTGTCCCCACCCTAGTGTAGTAACTGATTCTGCTTCCACCATTGGGTGGTATCTGATCCCACCATTGGGTGGTACCTGATTCTGGGGGCTAAAAACAAGGGTCTGTGGAAGGCAAGAGGCTTTTGGCAAGAACTGATGCTGAGGGCCCGGAGAGATAGCACAGCGGCGTTTGCCTTGCAAGCAGCCGATCCAGGACCAAAGGTGGTTGGTTCGAATCCCGGTGTCCCATATGGTCCCCCGTGCCTGCCAGGAGCTATTTCTGAGCAGACAGCCAGGAGTAACCCCTGAGCACCGCTGGGTGTGGCCCAAAAACCAAAAAAAAAAAAAAAAAAAAGAACTGATGCTGAGGCTTTGAACTTCAGTCTTGTCCACCGAATAAAGCTAATATTTCCACAAGCCTGACTGTCTGCGAGCTGTTTACCTGCCGTTTCACCTCAGAACCTTCGGCTAAACAGGGCGGCAGATGGGTGCTTTGAGCTGAAGGGGAAAGACCTCATCCTCCATCCCTCCATCAGTCAACCTCTTCAGGGGCTGACTTGCAACAGTCTATCAATCTTGTTTATTTTTTTGAAGAACAAACTTCTGCTTTCGTTGATCTTTCGGATTGTTTTTTGGGTTTCCACTTCATTGATTTCTGCTCTCAACTTTGTTATTTCCTTCCATCTCTTTATTTTTGGGTCCTTTTGTTGAGCATTTTCTAATTCTATGAGCTGCGTCATTAAGCTATTCAGGTATGCCCCTTCTTCCTTCCTGATGTGCAAAGCTATAAATTTTCCTCTCAGTACTGCTTTTGCTGTGTCCCATAAGTTCTGATAGTTTGTGTCTTTATTGTCATTTGTTTCCAGGAACCTTTTGATTTCCTCCTTGATTTCATCTCGGACCCACTGGTTATTGAGTATGAGGCTGTTTAACTTCCAGGTGTTAAAGTTTTTCTTCTGTGTCCCTTTGGAATTCACAAATAATTTCAGAGCCTTGTGATCAGCGAAGGTAGCCTGCAAAATTTCTATCCTCTTGATATTATGGAGGTATGTTTTATGTGCCAGCATGTAGTCTATCCTGGAGAATGTCCCATGAACATTGGAGAAAAATGTGTATCCAGGTTTCTGGGATGGAGTGTCCTATATATATCCACTAGGCCTCTTTCTTCCATTTTTCTCCTCATTTTCTCCTTGTTGGGTTTCAGTCTGGTTGACCAATCCAGTGTTAACAAAGCCGTGTTGAGGTCCCCCACAATTATTGTGTTGTTATTGATATTGTTGTTTAGATTTGTCAACAATTGTATTAAATATTTTGCTGGTCCCTCATTCGGTGCATATATGTTTAGGAGAATGATTTCTTCCTGCTGTACATATCCCTTGATTAATACAAAATGTTCATCTTTATCCCTTACAACTTTCCTGAGTATAAAGTTTGCATCACTTCAGCTTTTTTATGGGTGTTGTTTGCTTGGATAATTTTTTTCCAGTCCTTATTTTGAGTCTATGTTTGTTCTGACTATTCAGGTGTGTTTCTTGTAGGCAGCAGAAGGTTGGATTGAATTTTTTGATCCATTTAACCACTCTGTGTCTCTTAACTGGTGCATTTAGTCCATTGACATTGAGAGAAAGAATTGTCCTGGGATTTAATGCCATCTTTTTATCGAAATTTGGTGTGTCTTTTGGTCAGTCTTGTCTTAAAATTAGGTCTTTCAGTTTTTTTTTTAAGACTGGTTTTGAGTCTGTAAAGTTTCTGAGCTGTTTTTTTGTCTGTGAAACCATGTATTCTTCCATCAAACCTGAAGTGAGTTTTGCTGGGTACAGTATTCTAGGTGAAGCATTCATTTCATTGAGTTTTGTCACTATATTCCACCACTGCTTTCTGGCCTTGAGTGTTTCTGGTGACAGGTCTGCTGTAAATCTCAAGGATGCTCCCTTTAATGTAATTTCCCTTTTTGATCTTACTGCTTTCAGAATTCTGTCTCTATCTATGGGATTCATCATTGTGACTAGGATGTGTTTTGGGGTATTTTTTCTGGGGACTCTTTTGGTTGGTACTCTTCGGGCATGCAGGATTTGATCGCATATATTCTTTAGCTCTGGAAGTTTCTCTTTAATGATGTTCTTGACCGTTGATTCTTCCTGGAAATTTTCTTCCTGGGTCTCTGGGACTCCAATGATTCTTAAGTTGCTTCTGTTGAGCTTATCATAGACTTCTATTTTCATCTGTTCACATTCTTTGACTAATTTTTTCATTGTCTGTTCATTTGCTTTAAGTTTTCTTTTTTCCAATCTCTCCCACTGTATGGAGTTGTTAATCTCATCTTACACAGCACTGATTCTATTCTCAACTTCTGTTACCCTGTTGGAGAACTTATTCATTTTGTCGTTCAATTCGTTTACTGAGTTTTTCAGGCCTGTTATTTGACCTGTTATTTCAGTTTGGAGTTTTGTGATTTCTGTCTTCATATTTACTTGGTTCTTATTAATGTTTTGTTCAACTTGATCCATGATTTCTTTGAGTTCTTTGAGCATTTTCCATATTTTTTGTCTAAACTCC
The DNA here is from genome assembly GCF_024139225.1 of Suncus etruscus. Lineage (NCBI taxonomy): Eukaryota > Metazoa > Chordata > Mammalia > Eulipotyphla > Soricidae > Suncus > Suncus etruscus. The sequence goes on along the minus strand of NC_064854.1, from coordinate 130,000,889 downwards.
TTATCTGAGAGATTGATTAGTTGGTTAGTCATTTTCTGGTCATCAGAATTGTCATCTTCATTCTCTATGTCTGATGCTGGCCTGCGTTGTTTCCCCGTTGTCACACTTGTATTGTGGGTTTTTCTACGTGTGTGGTGGTATTCATTGGCTAAATGATGTACGCGGCAAGCTCCTCTGGCTCCACCCTTTCTCGGTTGGTCAACTTACCTTCAAGGAAGGGGAGTCCTTCGTGGATGAAGCCTCACACAGGATCAAATCTTAGGCCCAAGCATGCAGCAGAGAATACAGTCCTGGGAGAAATGCTGGGCTTCAGTGATCCGGCACAGTTATTACTGTGATTTTTTTTCTTCTTGTTGCAGTGGCATTCTTTCCTTAGAAAGAGCGCACGGCCATGTGCTCTTCTGGAGCCTCTGGGAGAGCAAATTTTCTGGGCCCTTTTCGGCCCACTCCCAAGAAGTTCAGGAGACAGGACAGGAGATAACACACACAGGCAGCACTCACAGTTTCTCCTCAGCATGACTTCTAACCTGTGGCTCCTCCCTGTTCCGCACTTGGGAACCTTTTTGTTCTGTGTGTGTGTGGAGTGTCTGTGGTCACTGGCACTCAGTCTGAATGATCATGCGGTGAAGAGCCTGGATTGCAGATCTAGGCTCAAATTCCTCTCCACTCACTGTCATACTCTGTTTCTAGGAAAATGTCCTTCTTACTTTCTTAGATCCTGTTTTCTCCTCTGTCAGCCAGGGGTGGTCAGATGAAAATAGCTTAATAGCTTAAGCATGAGACAGCTACTAAGCTTCTAGTCAATGGTGGTTGTTATTATCAGCACTGCAATTCATCCATCTCTGTATTGGAGGGGAAGACAGAATGCTAGGATGGTGTGGTCTCTTACGGAGCATGGTTAGGACCTCCTGTAAATTGAGAAAGTCCCTGGCACAATGCGAAGGGTTGGAGGACAGGGTTTTCTGGGGAGCAAGCGGTAGGAGAGATGATGAAGAATAAGAGGTGGGGCCAGAGCTTTGGAGGAGAGAGAAAAGAAGATGAGCCCCAGGAGGGAGACAGGGGACAATAGATGGGAACCCAAGGGACACTTTTTGGGTGAAGTTTGAAGTGTAAGAAGTCATTTAGTTTTTATGCTGAATGATTGGTTTCTGGACAATTTCAGCTTTGACCCATTCTCTATGTGTATGCACCCACCTTTCACACAAAACACTTCTGACTGATATAGGCAGTTTATTAAAGCTTATTAAAGGATATGGGAAGCTTGGAGAAATTTGTAAACTTCAGAGAACTAGAGATCAGCTCGATTATACTATCAAATGTTTCCCACTGGGGTGCTGCTAATGCTGCCCTGTGGAGGAGGGCAGTAAGTTTTTTACCTCAGTCTGTCACTGACATGCCCACCCAGTCTTCAGTCTCCAGTGCCCCTGCAGCCTGCTGCCACTCTTGGGTTTTGTAGGGCAAAATCTGAGATGGGAATAGTAGATTGAGAAAGATTAATTCGTGTTCTGCCTTCACTCAAGGGAGACTTGGAAAGCAAATGCGTGGCTTCTGCATTTTATCTGTCAGGCTATGGTTCAGGAGTTAGGGTCTCCCCCAAGTCTTAAAAAGGAATTGAGCTGCAAATTATCAAGAGGGAGGCAAAGGTTTCTCATGGAGATATGACTCATAGGTGATGGGGCTTTACCCAAGACCTGAACTGCCCTTTTTCCAATGATTAATGAAAGAAAAGGATGCCAGATTTGGAAGCGACCCTTTCTGATTAATATGAGGCTAAGAGTTCTATTCTTTTAGCTTTATTATTTTTTTTAAGTTTCTTTTGTGCAGGTGTGCGGTGTAGCATGTTTCTCCCATGTTTATCACGAATACACATTCCTGCTGGAAATGCCTGAGCCATTGTCTGTGCTTATAATTGCTTTTTGTTATGGCCATGCGGGGCTCATTGTCCATGATTTTGCTGCAAAGTTTATTGTTTATTTTATATGGTCTCCAGGAAGCTGCAGGCGGAAATCTCTGGGCCTTACCAGGAAGTCTGACTTAAAGGCACAGTCTCTAGTGCTTTTTAACCTTAGCAGGGGAGGCTCCCTCTCTATCATGGGATCCGAAGCCTTTTCTGACTGTCCCCCCACTTGGTTTGGTGGTTTCCGGTGCTTTCTGAATCTGATGGAAGGGGACAAGTGGCACTGTTTATTCCTCAAGTACGAAGGACATAGACTAAACAAAATAAAACAGAAAACAATTCTCACCATGGTATAGATTCAGGGAAGGCTCTGAGCCATGGCTACACATATGCTTTCAATCTCTGGGTATTTTCTTGGGGATATTTTTATTGGGCTTTTAGGATGCCACAGGGATGTTGAGGAAGTGAACGTTTGAAAAATAATATGGATAAGGGGTGAAGGATATGATTTCATTGGCAGGGCACATGTTTTCCATATGTGAAAGGCCCTGGGTTTGATCCTGGGCACTGAGCATTACCGGGTGAAGAAGGCTTTTATCTGTCAGGCTATGGTTCAGGAGTTAGGGTCTCCCCCAAGTCTTAAAAAGGAATTGAGCTCATATCCTGCAACCAGCGACACCAGCCTGCAATGAAGTTAAATAAGTAAATGAGTGTGATTTCACTTTTAACAACTTTCCTGTCTATTGAAAAGAAGAGGTTAAAAATAGGAAATTGCCCATTTTCATCACCTCTTTCTTATTGTAGGCTCAATTATTTGAGCTTATTAAAATCAGGATGAACTTAAAAAGCTATTTGTGGCTCTAGGTGAGCTCTTTGACTTGTTAAGCAGAAAATTTAGACCAAAATTCATAATTGTATTTCAAAAAAACTTTGCTTGAAGAAATTCATCACTGTTTTTGTCTTTTATATGTGTGTATATATATCTATATATGTACAATATATAGAGTATAGTGACCCACAATATCTCCTTCCTTTTTTTTTTCTGTTTTATTATGACACCATAATTTTCCAAGTTGTTCATAATATAGTCATTTCAGGCATTAAATGTTCAAACACCACCCGTGTGACCTTCCTTTCACTAATATTCCTAGTCATTCACCCACCACCATAACCTGTCTCCATGCAGGCACAAATCACTTTATATTGTTTGTTCCAACAAAAGCAACTGGAATGATCAAATCTTAGGTCAACACAGGTCAATTTGAAGTGATTATTACAATTTCCATGATATTACTAAAGTTAGTGTCTAAGGATTTACTGGGCTGTGGTTCAGTGCCAATTGAGCCTTCTGTGCTACTGGTTAGGCTCACTGAGGTAGGTAGATTTCTATGATTTCTGTTGCAGAGCTGGGCCTTTTCTGTCTGTGGGTGTTGGGGGGCAGGGTTGCACTATAGTTCATGAAGAAAGGTGAATCTTCTCCTTCCTTCATGAGAAGACCACAGAGGTATCAGGCTGGACCAGACTACTTGGGACATATCAGTGGGCTTTATTTTCTTCTGACTATTTCTTTTATTTATTTATTTATTTATTTATTTATTTTGGATTTTTGGGCCACACCCGGTGATGCTCAGGGGTTACTCCGGCCATGCGCTCAGAAATTGCTCCTGGTTTAGGGGACCATATGGGACACCAGGGAATCGAACCGAGGTTCATCCTAGGTTAGCGTGTGCAAGGCAAGAGCCTTACTGTTTGTGCCAGCATTCCAGCCCTATTTCTGTTTTTAAAAACATCTATCTTAGGGTCCTTCTGAAACCTTGTGAGGTTTCTTTATTAATGCTTAAAAAACAGTTGTGAAAACAAAGAGTCAAGGGAGTTAAGTGGCTTGCTGTGACTAAGGATGTGTTAGGACACTTGCCTTAACTATGTGAGTTCTTGGGTTTAATTCCTGGTGCTGCATGTTCACCTAAGCAAAGCTAGGAGTGAGTCCTAACCCCCAAGTACCGTAGGATGTGGCTCCCCAGAAAACTAAAAGTAGATAAGTAAATAAAGTAAATAGATTAATGACTTGCAATACAGCTAGTAATAACAATAACAAAATACAAGGTCCTCATATTATCATTTTTTTTTATTAGTCAAGCCTTTATTTTAAACATGTCCAATGTTCTGATAGAATGACTTTTTAAATTTTTTTTTTTATTGAGACCAATGTGAATTACCAGTCTTTCACAGTTGTATTTTAAGTACATAGAGCCAGTGAGTTAGGGCCATTCCCACCACTAGTGTTGACCTCCCTCCGCCACTCCTCCCAGCATGCCTCCCAGACCTCATCCTCAGCCCTCTGGACTGCCAATGTCACAGGTCCCTTTTGTGTAGAGCTTTTTGTGGTTTGGTCTCTTGAGTCTATTGCCGTTGACTTTGGGTTGGGTATTTAGGTTTGACCATTTTTTATTTCCACTCAATGCTTTGGCCCCTGATCCCATTCACTTTATTTAATTTTTCTCAATTTGTAGGAAGACAAGATGATTCATGTTCTAGCCTCATATTATCTTTTATTTTATTGCTTTTGGGTTAAACCCAGCAGTACTCAAGACTTTGTTCAGATCTTTTGTTCAGAGATCACTCTTGGAGGAGCTTTGAGGAACACCTGAGGTGTCAGGAATAGAATCCAGGTCAGTTATATGCAAAGGAAAGTGTCTGACCTGCTGTACTAACACTCCAGGGCCTACATATTAACTTATTCTTCATGATTCCAATCATGTAGTTGTTCCCAGAAATTATCTAATGATTAGAAACTGTTTTATAAAAGTGGTTTCTACTTTCGAAACTTTTTTTTTTTTTTTTACTAAGAAATTCAGTCATGTTGTTTTTGCAAATTACTTTTAGAAATCCTCTTGAGTATTCATCTGAGTGTTAGGACTACCACCCCTGTCAAGTTCAGATTTTCTATTTCTAATGAATTTTGACAGTATAATGCTGGTTAGTCAGCTGCATTTCCAAGTAAGGAAGCTCTTTGGCTGATAGAGATCAACTAATCTGTTTTTAAACCTCGCTTTTTTTCCCTAGGAATTGGACAGAGGTCAGCAACCTGCCGAGTTTCACTTTTAACTGACAGTAAAAAGAAGGGGACATGACAGTCCCTTGACAAAGCTGTGGTCAGGGTGTTCATATTTCTAAGAAATAAATCCAGCGAGCTGATTTGCAAGCTCCCTGGTCAGCTTGTGTGTACAACTTCAGGCTATCCTTGCTCATATTCAGAACCTCAAAGGCCAGACTCTGGCTTTTCTCTCCCCACCAGGGAAGAACTTTATTTTTTTTTTCCATTAGCTTATAAAATCTAGCTATTTTATGTGTCAGTTGACAACATAATAATAATTATTATTATAAAAATTGAGATTTGTGGGGTTGGAACCATAGTATAGCAGATAGTTTTCCTAAAAAATAAAAAAGGGGCCGGAATGGTGATGCAGGGCATAAGGCATCTGCCTTGTGTGTGCTAGCCGAGGAAGGACTGTGATTTGATCCCCCAGCATCCCATATGGTCCTTCAAGTCAGGGGTGATTTCTGAGTGCATAGCCAGGAGTAACCCCTAACGTCACCAAGTATGGCCCAGAAACAAATAATAATAATAATAATAAGTTTTCCTCATACACAACTGACTTGGATTTGATCCCCAGTATCTCAGATGATTCCCCAGTATTTTATATGCCAGGTGTAATTCTTCTTTTTTCTTTTTAAATTTTTAATAATATCTTTATTTAAACACCTTGATTACAAACGTGATTGTAGTTGGGTTTCAGTCATAAAAAGAATACCCCTCCCTCGCCGGGAGTAGTTCTTAGTGCAGAGCCAGAGGTAACCCCTGAATACTGTCAGGTGTGGACCCCTCCCCAAATACAAAGCAAAAAAATTTTAAGCTTAGTTTATTAAAAAAACAAATAATACTTGTCCCAAACCAACAAGATGAGCAGTGAGGAGCCAGAGCAGTGGTACAAGAGGTAGGGCATTTGCCTTGCATATGCTGATCTGTGGTTCCATCCCCTGGCGTCCAATATGGTCCCCCAAGACAGGAGTGATTTCTGAGTGAGTAGCCAGGAGTAACCCCTGAGCGTCACCGTGTGTGCCCCCCCCCAAAATAAAAGAAGATGAGCAGTGAAAATTAGGTTTGATCAGCAATCTGTTGAGATGCTCATGTTCCAGTGTTCTTGTGTTAAAACCAGGGAGGTTTTGATTTATTCTCAACCTTGGACAGCCAAGCCTGTTCCCATATTCCCATGGTGCTACTTGGTTGAGCCAGGACTAAAGCAGAGCCCTAGAAGAAAAGCATTAACTAGTTGGCCCCAGTTGTTTTAAAACACCTTTGCTCAACTCAACCTGGCCTGGAGCAGGGTGGACTCCCTCACCCTTTATTTATCTCCAGTTCATGGTGTGGGGAGCAGAGCTATGGTTTAGGTTTCACTTAGATTCATCCCACACTTCCAGCACTAGGAAGTGGCTGCTCAGACATTCAAAGACAATGTTGGGCCCTGAGTAAATTCCCAGGGCCCAAGACTTTGTTCTTTAAACATTTCTCTATCTTCCGGTCCATTTCCCTTCCTGCCAACCTAATAATACCAGAGAGTATTATTGTACCTCCTTTCTTTCTTTCTTTTTTTTTTTTTTTTTGTGATTTTTTTATTGAAAGAATTTATTCAAGAGACAAAATTGATTAACATAATGAGGTAAACTAACATAACAATATAGTGACATAACATAACATATAATTGATAAAATAATACATGTAAGTCAAAGAAAGTTTCTGATTAAAAACACAATTTTTTTCATAATGGCTTACATATCTTTCACAGTAGTATTTTAGGTACATATTAACATTGAGTCAGGGGAATACCCATCACCAACTATGTCCTCCCCTCATTCCAGTTCTCTTTCTACAACCCATATACCCCACCATCACCCCCCGGGCTGCTAGAGTAGGTGGACCCCTCTTTGTCTGGCTTACTATTAGTGATCACATATCTGTTTGGTCCTGGACCCTTCCTTGTTTCCCCCTTTATTTAAGAGGCAGAGCTAGAAAAATCGAGGTATGTGGTTTTGTTTGAAGGCAAGAAAAGCAATAGATTGGGGTACAAAATAAGAGGAAAAAAGAAAGAAGTCAAAAGTCAAATACGCTGAAAATGGGCTGACTCCCTCTAGAGCAGTGGTCCTCAAACTATGTATTTGTATCTGTTTTGTTTCTTCATTGTAAAATAAGATATATGCAGTGTGCATAAGAATTCGTTCATAAGTTTTGTTTTTACTATAGTCAGACCCTTCAATGGTCTGAGGGACAGTGAACTGGCCCCCTATTTAAAAAGTTTGAGGACCTCTGCTCTAGAGGCTTCCAACCTCAGTTTGAGAGGACGTGAAAAAGGTAATTGAAATACCACAACAATACAGAAAAAAATATCGAATTAAATAACCGCTGAGCACTACAGCAATAAAGATGGGCACCACACAATAGTCTCGGTTCTGAAATCAAATCATGCTTGAGTGCAAAAAAAAGAGAAAGACAAGACAAAATAAAATAAAACAATATTGGATACATCAATCGTAATCTCCACACCAAAATAAAGATATCAAAAAAAATCGATCAATCGATAAATAAACATGTAGAAAAATGATTGTTTTGTGCTTTTTTTTTTTCTCTCCTTTTCTTTATCCCCCTGCATAGGCACAGTAACTAGTGGGGATATTGTAGAGGGAATTCCCTTGACCTAGGAGATACAGGATTTCTCCACCCCTGAAGTATACTGTCATGGGATTAACTCTAGACTCCTTGCATGATTATTTACTCTTCCCTTGTTGCTTTCGTGGTGTGTGGAAGACTTCTGCTGTGTCTTGGATGGTAAAATCAGACCTCTGTTTCTAGAGATCTTGGTGGCTGTGTAGCTCAGGGAATGGAGTTTATGAAGTCTTTCTTTGTGGTTCTAGCATTTATGCTTCTTCAGTGTCGTTTTAATCCATCTTCTGTAATTGGTGTTCTTGGTCGTTATGTTGCTCCTAGAATGGAGCCTGGGATAAGGTCTTTCGTTAGGTTTCCGGAAGACTCGTTCAGTTGCAGTTGTCTCAGTCAGACCTCTGGAATTGGAGATCTTGTTTGTTGAACAGATCGTAGACCAAAAGCTAGGCTAGAGCTTTTTGTTGCTGTTGTTGTTGGTGGTGGTCCCTGGATGCATACAGTCCAGTCTTGGTTGCAACAACCAGTTGTCTGTATATAGCGATCTTGGCTTTTGCACATATCAAAGGGTGACCTGTTTCTGATTTTGTCTTATCGATAGCTGATGAGGAAGGACAACTTGCTCTTAGATCAAGTTGTTCCCATTTCCTCCTTGTCAGGTTATCAATTTAGGACTGGCTCATGTTGGTGTCAGAGCAGCATTGTAAATGCCCTGGAGGGAATTTGGTTCCTGGAGCTGTTGTGGAGAACTCTGTCGTATCTATGTCTGGGATCCAGAGTTAAGGCTGAACGGTCAGTGTCTAGTTCCCTGGAGCCTAAGTTGTTTCCACATGGCATACATTCAGGGTGGGAGATGTCCCTCTGTAGTAAACAAGTATGAGTTCTTATCCCTAGTAGATAAGAGCTTGTTTTTATACGTACACTTTCCCCTTTGTTTAATATGCCTTTGCAGGAGGAAGTGGTGCTACATTATATTGCTGGTGGATTTGGGGGTGGAGAGAAAAGAAACCAGACTCCTGACAAAAACTAAGAATATATATGCTCACACATAAAGTTTTTTAAAGTTTCTTTAAAAAAAAAAAGAAGAAGATTAAATTAAAGATGTAATTAAAGGGATAAAGTGGGGCCAGGAGAGATAGCATGAAGATCAGGCGTCTGTCCTTTCTGTTGAAGGGCGGTGGCTCAGAACCCGGCATCCCATTTGGTCCCCCATGCCCTCCAGGGATGTTCTCCAAGCAAAGAGCCAGGAGCACCCTCCGAGCGCCGCCAGGAGTGACCCAAAAGAAGCAAAAACAAATCAAATCCAATAAAAAAACTAAAACAAGACAAAACAAACAAAAGAAACTAACAAGAATAAAAAAGAAAAGAAAAAAGAAAAAAGAAAACAAAGAAAGGGGAGAAAGTGATACAGGAGATCACTTTACATTTGGGGAGAAACAGGATAAGAGGTAGTGTTATATCAGTCTATACTTATGATGAAAGAATAAGGTTCCCCCTTGTCTTTTGAGATTTCCTTGTGAGGTGTGGGGTCCAGGCAGGGAGGTCTTGGGTAGAGTTCTTGCAGTGGGGGTCCTTTGGAGCTAGTTCCGGCATCAAGCCACAGTCCACATTAGGGAGAGGTGATTAGGAGGTCCACACTGCATGAGTCTGTCGGGGTGTTGGTTATATTTTCTTGCCAGGAACGAAGTGAGAGCTTGAGTGGGTGTCTCTTCACTTGGGTAGTGGGTACTGGCTCGTTGTGGTAGGAGGTCTTTCTTGGTGCCTAGTGGATTGAGAGCTGAGGGTGAAGAGTTAGAGTGTGGTGGGAATATCGGGGGTGGGATTGAGATTTCTGGAGGAGGGAGAGGGGATAGTATATGGGAGGGGTTACATAGGGTATAGGTATGAGTTGTTTGTGGTTTAGGTTTGTCCCTTAAGGAGAATTCCTGTCTCTGTGTGCTCCTGCATATACATATAGAAGTTAGCTTAAGTGTATATTAATGTAGAGAGGTGTGGAATGCAAGAGGTGCGCTGAGTACTAAGTATAGTACTTGTAAGGAAAGGAAACTAATAGATTAACTTTTGGGTATGTATAGGTTTTGTGTCTCGAGAACTGACCATTATGTTAGTGAGGTCTATCTATATAGGTGTTAACCCTTTTCAGTTTTGTCCACAGCACCCTATATGTCAGCATTCCTTTCCTATATATTTGACATAGATTGAGTTGATGATAGTGAGGAGGAGAAGGTGGAAGAAGAGGGAGACAAGAAGAGAGAATAGGAAAAAAAGACAAGACAAAACAAAGCAACAATCAAACACCAAAAGCAACAAAAATACGAAGTAATGAGAAGAGAGGCTATAAGAGCAAGGGCATGTTAGTTTGGTTGAAAGGGTTCGATGCTTGGGCCCTGTGGTAAAAATCCGTAGGTCTCGGTTGTTGCTTCGGTGATTTGGCTGGTCCTGTGCTTCAGGTCCTAAAAGAAGGCATAATCTATAAATAAAGGGTATGTTAAAGAGTTTTATCTGGCCCTTTTCATGCTTCAAGCAGAGTATGGTGCCTCATGTGACTGAGCACCGAGGTACCATGTACTTCCTTTCTTAATTTTTTTCTCAGTCTTCCATGAATTTGAGGACAGTTTCACAACTTTAAGATTGTATATATATATATATATTATATTATATTATATTATATTATATTATATTATATTATATTATATTATATTAACAATAATATAGTCCCTTGAACACCATCAGGAATGACCCCTAGGCCCCACTGGGGTGGCCCAAAAAACCAAAAAAAAAAAAAAAAAGATTGGGGCAATAACATTTTTTCTGATATTATAACTTTGGCTAAATCCATGGGTGGTAGACTTTTAATGAAAAAAATTTAATTCAGTTTGTAGAGTTATTTAAAAGGTGGTCTGTTAGATAAATAGAATAGGGTTAAAACCCCTCAAATTCCTACTCAACTCTAAAGTTTTGTGATATCTATGACTTCCTGGTTACAGATAGAAAAATACTGAGAAGACAGAACAAAAATTCAAATGGAAGGACCTTGGAGATCTGGCCCAGTGGAAAGCACCTGCTTCTAGGCATAAAGCCCAGAGTTCGATCCCTGGTACTGCCTCACATGGCGAGCCTGATCCCGGCAGCTCTGTTTTGTGGGATTCCTGGAGCCACAGCCAAAGTACAGGATCTCCAACACATTACAGCCAAGTGTGTGTGAGAATTCACGAAAATGTGCCACTCTCACCTCGCCCTGCAGGCAAACATGACCTCAGTGGGTGCCTGCATTATCACAAAGCAACAGCAACCAAGGGAAGGGGGAAATGCATGGGAAACATCATAGAAAAACATCTATGCGTACCAAATAAAAAGTCAACATTCTGTTTTGGAGGAGAGGCCTCATACCTACTGCTCAGAGATATGATGCAGGTGTTCAGAAGCTCACTACTGGGGCCTGAGGATGTTGTAAGTTCAAGCTGTGCTGCTGGGTACCATCAGGGTTATCCTGTTAAGCTCAGGATGCTACATGGCGCTGGAGATTTGTTTTGTTTTGTTTTGGGGCCATCCCTGGTGGCTCTCAGGGGTTACTACTGGTTCTGCACTCAGAAATCTCTCCTGGCAGGCTCAGCGAATCCTATGGCATGCCTGAGATTGAACCCGGATCCTCCCTGGAGGATCCCTATCATTGTGCTATTGCTCTGGTGCTAGAGAGTTGAACCCCCATAGTAACTCTTAATGAAGTTAAGAACCTAACTGTTTTTGCTTCATGGAAGTGAAAATTTCACAACCTCAATGAATACACTTCTTAAAATGTCTGGGTGAGAAATCTGCTTGAAACTTCACACCACAAAATGCCCCAGGCAGAATAATAACAGGCACCTTCAAATCAAGGGAGCAAAACATGGTGCCTTCCTGGTTCTCCCATGTTGGTGTTACAAGTGGTTGTCATTAGTATATTAAGCCAAGTTTGGGGATCAGATATTGGTTTTTCTATTGCAGGAATCATATATAACTTTCTCATTTATAAATAGATAATAATTCAGTTCCACACATTTTTTTAAAGTAAAACCTGTGTCTCCAGAGTTTCATAGCTTTTCCCCTTCTAACATTTTAACTTATATAGAATTGATTTTCACTCACTATGAAGTTAAATCTAAAAATCAGACTATTCTTCCATAGAAATGAATTGTCCCATTTTTTAATGCCCACTCTTTCTCCTCCAGTGGTTTGTGGTTCGTTGTGGCAAGTTTCTGTCTCTCCCAGGGTGGGCTTTTGTCCGGCTGTTGGGAAGCAGAATCCAAGGACTTAGTCCACCAGGCTCTGCTCCCAATCTCCAGGCCCTGTGCCTTGCACACATAGACACGTCTGACTCAAAAACTATATACAAGGGAAATGACTCAAAGGGCTGGAGTGCGTGCTGTGCATGGAGGAAACCTGGGTTTGATCCCCAGTACTTCATGGTCCCCCAAAACCACCAGGACTGACTCCTGAGCCCTGAGCCAGGATGATTCCTGAGCCCTGAGCTAGAAATAACCTTTGAGCATTAGCAGATGTAGCTCCCACAAGCAAACAGGTTTGAACGGTGGGATAATGACAAGGCCTGTGAAAACTGCATGTTAAGTAGTGAAAACTACTTGTTAAATTTCTTCTATTAAATTTGAAAAACAGTGGTAACCATATGAGGTCCCTGCTACTGTTTGGTCAGATAAACTCTACATATAGGTGTATTTTCCTCATGAGTTAAGTGCCCCATGATGCCCAAAGTAAGAGAAAAAATGAGGGAGAATTCAAGAGCATTGTTAGTGCTTGCTGTATATTTCCAAGGTGTGGTCAAAAAAATTCCAGTGCTTCCTAAACCTGGGATGTTGCCTGCAGTAAGAAGGACAAAAGTTGGATGAGGTGGGCAAATGCCCTGGATGCTAAATGAGAACAGTGCTATGGTTTCATGAATTTTTTAATTCTTTTTTTTTTTTTTTAACATTTGGTGCCATATTTGGTGGTATGAGGCACCAGGGATTGAACCCTGCATAAAAAGCATGCTCTCAGCCCTGTGAGCTATCTCCCTGGCCTTATCGTTTCAGTTTTTAAAAGAAAAAAACAAAAATATAAAAATATTATACTCATTTGCTTTAACCAGATGGTAATGTTTGGAAGAAGCCCACCAGAGGTAAAAAAAAAAAAAATTAGTGATCTTCCACTGAAACCAAGTCACCATTGAGGTCTCTGTGGCACTTAGAAAAACAAATTCATTACCAACATCAGGAAGTTAGGGAGGGGTCGGAGAGAAAGCACAGCAGTAGGGCATTTGCCTTGCATACAGCTGATCAAGGACGAATGGTGGTTCAAATCCTGGCATTCCATATGGTCCCCTGTGCCTGCCAGGAGCGATTTCTGAACTAGAGCCAGGAGTAATCACTGAGTGCTGCTGGATGTGACCCAAAACCAAAACACCAAAAAAAAAAAAAAAAAAACAAAAACGAAGAATAAGAAAGAAAAAGAAAGAAAGAAAGAAAGAAAGGAGAAAGAGAGAAAGAAAGAAAGAGAAAGAAAAAAGAAAGAAAGAAAGAAGAAAGAAAAAGAAAGAGAGAAAGAAAGAAAGTTAGGGGCTTAGCTATAAAATCTAGAATTTCTGGCTGCAAATAGAGATAACCAGTATTGCCCAACTGGCAGTCCCTAAGCACTACTTTGGAGGTCCTTCAACATTAGTAGAAAACAGACGTTTGAATACCCAGTCAGTAGGCCCAGAGATTCCACCTAGAGAACATGCACATTCCAATTCTTTTAATTACTCAAACCCTAAAGTTGGAGATGGCTCTGGGTCCGGCAGTTTAGGCATCTCTTCCTGAATCACTCTTCTGAGGTGTCTGTGGACAGATTTCATCTCTGAGCTGCTGAGTAAGGCAGGACATCTGCAGAAAAGGCCGTGCCCAATCCTTCCTTTCCCTTCCTCTACCAGTTTAGCCCTGATGATGCTTCTGCAGGCCCCCCCTGCTGCTCCCCCACCCCTACCTGGCCTGAGCCCCATCCAGTTTCCCCTCTGCTCTGAATGTGCTCGCCCACAGCTTTCGGTTCTTCTTTTTAGTTCACTGTCAGCAGCCGGAAGGGAGGCCTCATCTTTTCGGGGTTCATTCTCTTCTATCAAAAGAGAGAAACTCTCCTGTGCAGACGTTTCCTCCCATTTCTTCTAGCTTCTCACTCTTGGGGCTCCAAGGCTGAGGTTCCTGAAGAGACTTGTTGAAAAGCCTCCTGGGAGAAGCAGGATGGAGCTATGGGACCTGCTTTGGCTCCCAAGGACTCAACTGTTTTCCTGAGCTGAGTTGCCCCCCAAAACTGGCAACTCTCAAAACTGGCAGTTTCCAGGACTCAAACCCAGCCAGGTCCCTTCAAAGCTTGTATCACAAGGCTAGAGCCATGTTTGTACTGCTTTTCCTTCATCCCAGCCAGGCACCAGGAGCTCCCAAGGAAATTGGGAAACCCACTTTTTGTTTGTGTTTTTTTATTTGTTTATTTTGTTTTGGGGCCACACCCAGTGATGCTGAGGGGTTACTCCCGCTTTGTACTCAGGATTTACTTTTGTCAGTGCTCTGGGACCATTTGGGATGCTGGAATGGATCCCAGATTGGTTGTGAGCTGGGCAAACACCCTACCTACTGTACTCTCTTTCTGAACTCAAACCCACTTTTATTTTTGAAGGTGCCACTCCCACGTGTACTCAGGGTTTATTACAAGTGATGATCCAAGTAGCCTGCTGCATGCAAGCATGCACCTCACCCTGAATGCTCTCCCCTCTCCCTGAAACCCACCTTTTGGTGGCTGATATGGGGCTATTTGATATGATATACCTCACCCTGCATTTCCTAGGTGCGGGATCAAGTAGGTACCAAGAGTACTTGAGGTAACCCTTTTGGTTTGCCTGACACACACTATAGAAAAACATAGTAATTTCACTTCATTCTCTAACAGATGGGGCCCCCCCTTATGCTCCTTGAAGCAAAACCCAAATCCAGCAAGACATGTTCTTTCTTCTCAAGACACTTCAAGGTGGGGCAGGAGTGGTAATAATACAGTGGTAGGGTCTTTACTTTGTACCTGGTTGACCCAGGTTAAATCTCTAGCATCCCCTCTGGATGATCTCTGGAACATCTCCACCCATCTGTACTTCCTTAATGCAGAGCCAGGGAAAAAACCCTGTGCATCACTGGGTGTGGCCCCAAACAAACAAACAAACAAACAAATGAGCCCAAGGTACCCCATAGTTTTGTTATTGCTCTTGCTAGTTTTGCCTAGAGCCCCTCTCAGAATTCTGCCTGTGTGTCTGCTGCTCTGAGAAGCCTTTCTCCTTAAAAAATCAACTGCAAGAAACAGATCATACTTGGTCCCTCAGTGCTTTTCTTTCTTTTTACAAATTATTGGCCATATATATTTTTCATTTTCTCATCATCATTGGGCCATTTTGAACTGCTAGAGTCTGTTGTATCCTGTATGATATCTGTGTGGGTGGAAGGCATGCTTCAGAGGCCCTAGGTTAAGAGCTGGCACAGCCAGTGAAAGCTTACTTTCTTATAAACTCTAAGGTTGAAATGTAGATTGAACCGATTTATTTATTTTGGTGTTGAGGCCACATTGAATGGTGTTAGGGCTTACTCCTGGTTCTGAACTCAGCGATTAGACTTTTTTGTTTTGTTTTTGTTTTGGGGTCACACCTGGCAACACTCAGGAGTTACTCCTGGCTCTGTGCTTAGAAATTGCTCCTGGCAGACTCGGGGGACCATATGGGGTGCCGGGAATCGAACCAGGTTTTGTCCTGGGTTGGCTGCATGCAAGGCAAACACCCTACTGCTGTGCTATCACTTTGGCCCCAGCAATTAGTCTTAACAAGGCTAACGGAGCCATAAGTAGGGATTGAACCCATGTTGGCCAGATGCAAGGCAAACACCGTATTCTCTATTGCTTTGCTCCCCCTGAATCTATTTAAATGAATTCTCTGCACTGGGTTCCTCACATGTCTCAGGGCTGAGATGATCAAAGGTTCTTTAAAAAATGGTGGATTTTTGGGGTCGGGAAGGTGGCGCTAGCGGTAAGGTGTCTGCCTTGCAAGCGCTAGCATAGGACAGACTGCGGTTAGATCCCCCGGTGTCCCATATGGTCCCCCCAAGCCAGGAGCAATTTCTGAGCGCATATCCAGGAGTAACCCCTGAGCGTCAAATGGGTGTGGCCCAACCCCCCCCCCCAAAGGTGGATTTTTAATGCACAGGCCTCAGGAACCCCTGACATAGGTCATTGACACTAGAATATAATATAGATAGATAGATATAGATATAGATATTTACAAATCAAATAACAGCCCACTAGAAAACTCATTGGAAACAAATAAAAGCTATGCTGTATGTGAGTGACTTGGGTTTGAGAGCATTTTCATTCATTAAAGAGAGTGATTGTGGCTAGTGAGGCAGTGGTTGAGCTAGTGCAGAGTTTACATTTGAGGCCTTGTAATTCACTGTGAAACCTTCCCTCTCCCCCAGGAAGTCAGATTTTTGTAAAAGGCGGGGCATGGGACTAGGTATGTTTTCTGTTGACACCCCCAATTCCTATGAGAAATAGCAGCACTGAGTTGTATCCATAACTAAGGAGCGCTATAAAACCTCTGGATTGTTGGCTTTTTGTTTGTTTGTTTGTTTGTTTGTTTTTCATCAAAAGTTGAAAGGGAGGTTTCCAGAAGCAGCTATTTTAATGGGGGCTCTGAAGGGAGGATGCCAGATTTGCTCAAGAGAAAAGGGAAGAAACGGATGCGTGTGGAATTTGCAGGGCAGCTCTTATGGATTCAGTTATTCTGAACTGGGGATTTTTGTATCCTGGGCAGGGCTGCTGGCTCTTATGTGAAGTTCAAGTGGACATTGATTTCTTTGCAAACACCCCAAGTTCTCTCCCCACCCCTCATAAGCTCCACCAGAACCACCCCCATCAACACCACTACCAATATTTGTGTCTGCAAAGCTACCACCTCAAGTGTGTGGCCACAAACTCTTCAGCTCTGCAAGAATGCCCACCCTGACTCTTGGTGGAGACCCAGAGTGACAGGGGAACTGTCAACCAGAGACTGATTTGGGGGTGTGCCTTTGAGTGGCCCTAAAGCAGGGAGTTTTGCAAAAAATAGACAGCATCAGCAGGCCAGGACACAGCTGGAGGTCGGGAGCTCTAGGCTGGTGCAACTCTCTGCTTCTGACACTGGTAACTGATGGCCCCCCTGTCATTTCCTGTCATGCAGCCCCAGTGGTGGGGAGGAGTTCCTTCAAGGAAACCATGCTCTACTCGGCTGTGCTCGGAGAATCTGTCCACAGGACTCCGCCACAGCTAGGGCCAGGGGACTCTGAGGTGGATGAGGCCAGAGCCGCCCATGGTGTGGTGTTGCTTTTTTGTCCGTGCTCAGGTAAGCTGCCTGTGGTGGGGTGTCAGTGGGGTGTGTACTGAGCCAGGGACTGCCGAGCTCCCGGCTCCCACCGGCCTCCCCAGAGCCGAGGTGTCTAAGAACACAGCTGGCTTCTCATTCCCCAAGAGATGTTTTGGCAAGCTGCTGCTATAAACCTCTGGGATGACAGAGGCAGGTTTGTGTCTCCTTTAGTACTCTTCAGAAAAGAGCCGTGTGAGACACAACCACAAATGGTTGTTTGTGGTGGAGATGCTGAGTTAAGTGGGGTGCTTGACTTAACTTAGCCATCAGGGCTAACCCTCCCCCCTAGTGTCTGTGATTGGAGCAAAGCAAGGGAGGTGGGGGGGGGGAATCTTTCACTCTGCTCTTATTTCAATATGCTAGTATTTTACTTAAGATTTATTTACATTTCAATTCATGGGGAAGGAAGGGAAGGGAAAATTTTTTAAATAATTTTAAAAAAATTTGAAAAAATTTGAAAACATTGGAAAGAAATTGAAAAAAATAATTGACATTATTTGAAAAAAGTTACCCTCTGACTACTTTGTTATATTTATTTTTTTAGTTGTTTCTGAGTTCTTATTAACAGAATAGACATCTAAGATCTTTTGTCCTTTGGGTTAGAACAGGACTAAGGTCCGTGTTGGAAGTTGGTTTTGCTTAAAGCCAAGTTTTTGTAGGGTTCCTTGAAGCATTTCTGGTGTTTTCCATGTATTCATCCTTTGGAAGCTGCAGTTAGATCCTATCATGAGAGACTCTACTTTGTGCGTATGTTCATTGAGATTGTTCATTTTACTGCAAGAGATGTGGCAGAAAGTGTTTGCATACATGAAGCTCTGGGTTTACTCCCTGGCACCACCACAACAAACACAAAAACCAAAAGATTCTTAGTTCCTGGTTAGTGCAGAAAGAGAGATTAGAAGTGTCATTTTCTAAGGGCAGAAAAATGTCAGGAACTCTGACCCTTGTTCTATCTCTATCCCATTTGTTTATTTGTTGGGGAACCAGGATTCAAGTTTTGACCAAACCCAAGCTATTTTCTAAAGGAAATAACTATTTTTAAAGCTTTTTAAAATTCCTTTTTGCAGACTGATTCTTTGATGCTAATTGTGGCTTTTGGGTGTGACCATGGGCATACATTTTTATCATTTGTGTAATTGAATGCTTTCACTCTTTGTCCTTTTCCTTGTTCACTTATCTCACTATTTGCTCATTTGATAAAGTATACTTTTTGTATTTTGGAAATAGAAATGGACATCACTTACATAATATATTATAATTCAACGGTAGTTAATGCAACATTAGTAAGAAATAGTATAATAGGAACTCACTGAGGTTATATCTCAGTAGTAGATCAATAAGGCCTTGATTCCCAGCACCAAGAAAAATAAAAAAGGAAAAAATACAATAATAGCTGTCATTGATTTAGATACAATTATTTATTATTTATTGTTGTATTTTTAAACTTCTTACTCTCATTACCTCTTAAAATGGTCATAAGACTAGAACTTGGCTGCCATAGCTATCACAATTTAGAGAAACATTTCACCCAGTCACCCAACATGTTAATAATGGACCCAACTTCAAGCCTAAGTAGCATGAATCCAGGAAAGTTTCTTCGCCTTAAAACACCATACAATGATTGTGAGCATGGAGCCTGCCCTAGGTCTCCTTCAGTATCTTGGGTACCATTTTTTTAGACCTTCAGCAAGATGGCCGTTTTGGGTGGCTGTTTGCTGTGGTTTGGTTAGTGCCTGTGTAAAAAGCTGCCTTGGCAAATCACTGTCTTCTCTAGAATAAGTTCCCCCTATGACACTTATTGATGCTGCTATACTCATATTCATATCAGTTCTGATATGAATCTAAGGTTTCGTCTTATTAATCTAAATACCTTTGAATAAAAAGTCAAAAACAGTTCTTTCTTTCACAAACTCAATGAGTGCTTTTAATACATCTCACCTAAGAATTGCCATTGAATTATCATAAGAATTATGGTTGTTTCCAGAGTCTGGCTATTGTAAATAGTGCTGCAATGACTATAGGTGTGAGGAAGGGATTTTTGTATTGTATTTTTTTGTTCCTAGGGTATATCCCTAGGAGTGGTATAGCTGGGTCATATGGAGCTCAATTTCCAGTTTTTGGAGGAATCTCCATATCACTTTCTATAAAGGTTGGACTAGACAGCATTCCCACCAACAGTGGATAAGAGTACCAAGATGTTCTTCAACAGATGAATGGCTAAAGAAGCTGGTACATATACACAATGGAATATTATGCAGCTGACAGGAGAGATGAAGTCATGAGATTTTCCTATACATGGATGTACATGGAATCTATTATGCTGAGTGAAATAAGTCAGAGGGAGAGAGATAGATGCAGAATAGTCTCACTCATCTATGGGTTTTAAGAAAAATAAAAGATATTTTTGCAATAATCCTCAGAAACAAAAAGAGGAGGGCTGGAAGGTCCAGCTCACAACATGAAGCTCACCACAAAGAGTGGTGAATGCAATTAGAGAAATAACTACACTGGGAACTACCCTAACAATGTGAATGAATGAGGGAAGTAGAAAGCCTGTCTAGAGTACAGGCAGGGGTGGGGTGGGTGGGGAGGAGGGAGATTCGGGATATTGGTGATGGGAATGTTGCACCGATGAAGGGGGGGTGTTCTTTACATGACTGAAACCCAACTACAATCATATTTGCAATCAAGTTGTTTAAAGATAAAAAAGAATTATTAATTTGGACAAAATATAAATAAAATATAAAAAGATCCACAAGGAATTCAAAATGTATTTGCATGTCTGGATACTGACCCTTCTTCTGTTCTGGAAAATATTATTGAATGAAAAAATATTATTGTATGGTTTTGAGAGTCTTCAGAAAGAGGTTCTGGAGGAATTGGGTCTGGGAAATAGTAAGTAGTCTGTAACTAGGAATAATTAGTCAGTCATTGCATGTGAAGGGAGAAGGGAAGAAGACATATTCAATGATATTATAAATCTATCTTCTGATATTGGACCAAGCTTGTTCCATATCTGTAGATAAAAGGTAAGATATATTAAGGTAGGTAGGACCATACATACATCGGTTTTTTTGTTTTGTTTTGTTTTGTTTTGTTTTTGGTTTTGGGCCACACCCGGTGGTGCTCAGGGGTTACTCCTGGCTGTCTGCTCAGAAATAGCTCTTGGCAGGCACGGGGGACCATATGGGACACCGGGATTCGAACCAACCACGTTTGGTCCTGGATCGGCTGCTTGCAAGACCAACGCCGCTGTGCTATCTCTCCGGGCCCCACGTAC
Organism: Suncus etruscus; assembly: GCF_024139225.1. Lineage (NCBI taxonomy): Eukaryota > Metazoa > Chordata > Mammalia > Eulipotyphla > Soricidae > Suncus > Suncus etruscus. The sequence goes on along the minus strand of NC_064854.1, from coordinate 129,980,566 downwards.
ATCGGTTTGAATCCCAGCTTTGCCTCCCTCTCTTTAGCATGTCACCAAATCTCTTTGAATATACTTTCCTCCCTAGTCAATAGTGATCATAGGCTATGCATCTTCTTTGGAGTTTTCATGAGGAATGAAATGCCTCAGGACCATGCAGAGCAGAGTGAGCTCTCAGCCACCACGACCTACCTCAGACCCTTCATCTCACAGTCTTTAGAATGCATGCATCCTCAGTGTGTGAGGATTTAGCAGCCACAGGGCTGTGAAACATCCTATATCCTGAGATAAGCATGGCATGGGTTTGATTTTTGTGGAGGGAAGGAAACAGCATGTTCCACGGAAGGCTGAGGCTTCACTGTAAGACCCTGATTCTAGCCATGTTTTGACAGCTTGCCTAGGACGCCAAGTAGGAGACATAGAAGGGGAAGTTGGTTCAAACCAGATCCCATAAGGACCCCTTTTGATGGGCCTTTCAGAGGTAGGAGTCCGTGAGGGCACAGGGCACAGACCTTGAAAGTCTAAGGGATAGAAACAATGGATGAGTGCAGGACCTAAATAGAAGCTCTACAATTGTCACTAAGGAAACTGGTTTCTGACACTGGTGGGGTGACAGTCACTAGAAAAGATCTCAGGAAGCAGTCCCTGTTTGTCAGACCTTGCTCATTCAGCCTCTTGACTGAGTAAGGTTTGTCTGTACCCCTTAAATCTGTGCCTCATACTGGCAGCCATGTCTATTGCCTCATCTCTTCCCTTTAAGTCTTCATTACTGTAATGATCTCCTTGCTCAGGCCCTGCCACTTCTTGCCACAGTTCTCCATAGGAAGCAAGAATGAGAGCACTAGGAGGGGAGTCCAGAGATTGGGGCTCAAGTTTGGATTTTACAGTTAACCTGGATCAGAACAACTTCCCTGGTACCTTGATGTGGAATCAGGAAAGACATTGATGTTGAGAATAGGGGTTAGGGTTGGAGATGTTGCCCAGTAGTCTAGCACGTGATTTTCAAGTGTGAAATTTTGAGTTCTGTTCTTGAAAATACACACATGTGTGCATATGCAGTCATACACACATATGCACACACAGATTCTGGAGATTGGCCCTTTATTGCTTCAAAATATTGGGCCTGGAGGATAGATCAAAGGACTGGAGTGCATGGCTTACATATAGTTGATTCTGAATTTAATCCCTGAAACTATGTACTCCACTCTCAGTCCCCAAGATTTCATAGTAGCTCTGAAGTTCCCAAGCACCACATTAGCCTAACCATTAAACCATCTGGCTTACCTGGCCATTTTTTTCAGCAGGAATGGCACTTGAGTGTCTTGCGTATTGTTTAACCACTCCTTAGATCTCATAAATAGGGGGGCCAGAGAGATAGTATGGTGGTGGGGCATTTGCCTTGCATGCAGAAGTATGGTGGTTCGAATCCCAGCATCCCACTGAACCTGCCAGGAGTAATTTCTGAGTGTAGAGCCAGGAGTAACCCCTGAACTCTGCCAAGTGTGACCCCAAAACAAAAAAATAGATATCATAAATAATAATCACTTATTATTTGAGGGGGGCACACCCGGTAACACTAAGGGGTTACTCCTGGCTATACTCTCAAAAATCACTCCTGGCTTGGGGACTATTTGGGATGCCAGGAATTGAACCATCATCTGTCCAGGGTCAGCCATGGACAAGGAAAATGCCCTACCACTGTGCTATCACTTCAGCCCCAATCACTTAACTTTATTATTATTATTATTATTATTATTATTATTATTATTATTTGGTTTTAGGGTCTCTCTCAGTGGTGCTCAGAATTTTCTCCTAGCTCTGCATTCTGGAATCACTCCTGGAAAAACTCAGGGTACCATATGGAATACCAGGGATTGAACCCAGGTTAGCAGCTTGCCCTACTTGCTGTACTATTGGTACCAGCTCATAAATCTCACACATCCTTATTGTATCATATTGAAGCTCAAAAATGTTGGCAATGGTATTGATATCAACATTCCACTGATTGTTGAAAAATTAGACTGGACATGGATCACTTGTTATGTTTCCTATTGTCACATCCACTTGTACTGTTATTTCTTACTTGTGTTTTTCTTGAAGTTGTCAGCTTAGTTTTTAGGTTTTTCATAAACAATAGTTCTGAAACCACAGGTTGGCTTTGTTCTCCGGAACCTATTACATTTTTTCAACCTGGTCTATTGCAGAGAGCCCGAGAAGATGTTGTCACCCTACTGGAGTCCACTTCCAAAACTTTGAGAATCACAAAATCTGTGATCCTGAGCATTTGAGGCCCATGTTGATGCCTGCACAGGATTTTCACAATCCCATTCCACCAGAATGCATTCATTTTGTTTTTCTCTGACCAGACCCTCCCTGCCTGAGAACCAGTTGTGTCTTTCACTCTGTATTCTATGCCAAGTTGGCCCAAGTATGAGTCTTATAGGCCCTCCTTTCTTCTTTGAATTGGGCATTACGAGCCCTAATGATACTATGGGAGAGGGTGGTTTGTGAAATTCTACCTGACTGAGAGGGAAGAGAGGTCAGGGCTACCTGCTGCCTAAGATCTTTGGATGTAGCCAAGGAGGCATCTCTCAGTGTGGGCTGAGTAACAGCCAGTCCAACCCCAGTTTTAGACAGTAAGAGTAAATATCATCTGTACCCAGTGACCAGCATGACTGGGGTGGTCTGCGCCAGGTGAACCAATTAGATAACAACACATATGTTCTCCTGGGGAAGTTAGGTCTCAAAGAGGGCCAGGATGTATCTTCATGTTAGAGCACTTATCTTGGTATGTGAGACCCTGGGTTGAATTCCTGACACTGTAGAAAAGAAGAGAGGAGAATGTGGAGATCTTAGGGGATGAAGAAGAAATCTATGATGTTTCTTAAGACCTAAGCCCAGGGCCAGCGAGGTGGCGCTAGAGGTAAGGTGTCTGCCTTGCGAGCGCTAGCCAAGGAAGGACCACGGTTGGATCCCCCAGCGTCCCATATGGTCCCCCCAAGCCAGGGGCAATTTCTGAGTGCTTAGCCAGGAGTAACCCCTGAGCATCAAACTGGTGTGGCCCAAAAACCAAACCAAAACAAACAAATAAAAAAAAGACCTAAGCCCAGAAATAGCACACTATACTTTCTACCCATACCCCAATGGCCATAACAAGTCATAGTGTCAGAATATGACAGTCAGATGATAAGGGCAGAAAATTTGGCTGAAGAATCAATTATTCTACCATGGATATATCATCACTGTTTGCTCACTTACCCTACAGCTATTGATTATCAAAGCAAAGTTTCAATAAAAGATGATATTGAAAAAAAAAAAGATGACATTGATGAGAACATCAAACTCAAGTCCTGGAATGTATCAGGCATAAGTCAACTGGTGATGAACACCCGCCAATCTCCCTCTTCCATGTTGGCACAAACAGGCATCTCAGGTCAGACAAGCAAGATGTTCGTTTAGCCTGTTGAAGGCTTATATTCTTCGGCTGTGAAAATGGCGAAGGCTTAGCATCGAGGGCAAACCATGCACAAAGTCATCATCCCTGATGTGAGGAAAAGAAGCAACCTTGGCAGCCTCAGATTCCAGTTCGAATCTTTTGTGTGTTTATACCCATAAATACTTGGTGTACTGTTTGTGGTTCTAACTCTTCAAGTGCTCACTGAGTGCAGAATTTAGCTTGGAGGCTGGCCTGCTCTCTCCTCTCTTGAGGTCACACGGCATTTTGAATATTCTCTTCAAAAGCTGTAATGGTCAAAATTGCTATGCAGGCCCAGAACCTCAGGTTCAGAACTAATTCAACTCTGATTAGTCATTCCATTTTCTCTCTTTCCTTATTTATTTTAAGGATCTTCATTAAGTGGGATATTATATTTGTCCGTATTTGTATGCCAGTGTCAGCTTCAGAGTCTGGTTCATGGATTGCCCAATGAGCATTTTTTATATGAGTGAGTAGGATGAATACGTTGACAATATTTGGCTTGGCTGTATGGAAGGTTACAGAACTTTCTAACTCGATGAGACAGGAAGCCTGTAATCCAATCCCTCTATTTTTATAGGTAGGTAATTATACTGAGATCTAGAAAGGTAAATTCACTTGACCACTGGCCCAGATAATAAGATTTTAATGTTTGTCTCTAAGCAGATACACAATTAGTGTCCATTTGATATCCATTCTATTCTATCAGTTTCATGGGCCATGTAGCAAAACTTGTTGCTGTAGTATTTTGTTTTTGTTTTGTTTTGGTGTTTTTTGGGGGGAGGGGTTCGGAGGGGGGTATTTGGTTCACACCTGCTGGTGCTCAGGGCTTACTCATGGCTCTGTCCTCATAGATCACTCCTGGAAGTGTCTCAGGGAATTATATATACAGTCTAACCTGGGTCAGTCATCAGCATGGCAAATTCCTTACTCCCTGTACTATCTTTCTGGCCCCCAAACTGAGTTTTTTAATTTAATGAATGTTTAATTAGCATATGTTTTGTACCATAAGATGCACTCCCCCCACCCCAAAGATGGGGGAAAATGTCTATGCATCTTATGGACCAAATGCCGCCTGGAACTGAGGAGTTCTTGGGGTTCCCAGAAAACTAGAAGACTCCTCGAAACTTAAACTCTCTCTATGTGTTAATGACAGTCATAATGATTCTTAATGTCACGTTCACTGCTGTTCACTTAACATGGTCAAAGTATTATTCTGTTACAGTTCATTAAATATTTTAGATCACCATTTGCTTTAGAATATTTTTTCCTTGTTTTCCTCATCTAAAAACTATATGCATCTATGGTCAGGCGTGTCTTATAGAGCGAAAACTACGGTAATAATTTTAGTTGAATCATCGTGAACTACAAAAAATTGTTCGTGGTTAAATTCAGTCATACAATATTCCAACACTCCCCCCTCGAACCCCTAAAATAAAGTTTCATGGCCTTTTACACTCATAGCAAAGACTCTTTGGCAGAGCTCTCTTTGCCAGACCTCAACTAGAGAAGTATTATAGTGTGAGTCCCTTAGGGCAGTGCCCTTGTTCCCTATTTCTCTAGGATTCCTTTCATTCCATCTGTCCCTCAGTCTTCGTTTAGAGTTGAGGATAAACTACTGAGCATGCCAACAGGTTGGGACTGAGATGGGGGCATATGTGCAGCCAGAGTGACAAGCAGAGTTAGAACTGGTTCTTGCCCCTAAGTCCTGGAACTCTTGCTTGGAGTGGCTCTTCTATTCTTAGTCCCAGGCACTTTGTTCTCTGGTACATTGTTTTAACAGCCAGCAGGAAGTCGGTCCCTGGTCTGGATTAGCAATGTCCCTAGTTCCTGCTTAAGGTCTCTCAGGTGGAAGTGAACTGATTTGTTTTAGTCCTAATCGCTCCTTGTTTCTTGTTCCATTTGCTGCCCACCCTGTCAGCACAGGGCAGGGAAGGGCCAGAAGGATAAAGAGATTCTATTGAGTCTGTTTTTCTTCATAACCATTGTAACCCTACTTTTTCCTTGAGCTAAGGAAAATACTTCAATATTTTGCCACAGAACAGCGTGCCGTGAAGGAGCATTGTTTTATTAAAAAAAAAAAAAAAAAAGAATTTGAGTCACCTGCGAATTTAAAATTTCCTAGAAGCACACTGAGAGAGATTAAAACAAACAGGTAAAATGACTGCTAATCATTTATTTAACACAGCATCCCCAGATATTAGCATTGAACATGCATCCGACAAAAATATTATTAGGGAGACATTTATTTATTTATTTATTTATTTGGTTTTTGGGCCACACCCGGCGGTGCTCAGGGATTACTCCTGGCTGTCTGCTCAGAAATAGCTCCTGGCAGGCACGGGGGACCATATGGGACACCGGGATTCGAACCAACCACCTTTGGTCCTGGATTGGCTGCTTGCAAGGCAAATGCTGCTGTGCTATCTCTCTGGGCCCTGACATTTTAGTGTTTTTGTTTTTGTTTGGGGACTACATCTCATAGATGGAGGGAGGGGGGTGTCAGGGACTGCTTTCAGTTCTGTGCTGAGTTGCCATGTAGTGCCTGGGATTTAATATAGGGCTCCAGAATGCAAAGTTTGGATTCCTCTGCTTTGAGCTTCTTCCTGGTTCCTACATTCTTTTTTTGTTTTGGTTTTGGGCTACACCCTTCAATGCTCAGGGGCCTACTCCTGTCCCTCTGCTCAGAAGTGACCCCTGGTGGTACTCAGGATACCTTATGAGGGGCCAGGGGTTTGAACTCAGATTGGAGAGAGGGCTAAGGTATTATCTTACTAGCCTAGAACTTTAAAAAATATATAGTCTGAGCTGGAGAGATAGCACAGCAGTAGGACATTTGCCTTGCATGCAGCCAACCCAGGAGGGATCCGGTTCGATTCCCAGCATCCCATATGGTTCCTTCAGCCTGCCAGGGGTGATTTCTGAGTGCAGAGCCAGGAGTAACTCCTGAGTGCCTCTGGGTGTGGTCCCCAAATCAATCAATCAATCAATAAAAAAGTTTAATAAAAAATATAGTTTGGGGCCAGAGAGATAGCATGGAGGTAGGACTTTTACCTTGCATGCAGAAGGACGGTGGTTAGAATTCAGGCATCTTATATGGTCCCCCAAGCCTGCCCAGAGCGATTTCTGAGCATAGAGCCAGGAGTAACCCCTGAGCGCTGTCGGGTGTGACCCAAAAAACAAACCAAAAAGTCTGTTTTGTAAAATGCATTTTTTAAAGTGTTTCAAAATCCAGTGTGTGTCATATACTTAGCACTGCTGTCAGGTCAGACTAGGCATATTTCTTATTTTTAATTTAAAAAATTTTTTTAGACTAGTCATATTTCAAGGGCTCAGTGTCACAGTGAACCTTGATGTGTCCTTTGGCCAACACAGGGTACAGGGAAACATCATTTTGACACTGCTGATGATTAATATCCTCTCTATTCATCTAGAGGCTCTTATGGGACCAGAATGAAGATGAGTTTTAAATTAATTTGAATGAATTAAAATTTAAATTAAGTAAATTTCAAATCTAAATACCAGGTATATACTGACCGAGCATCCTTTTTTTTTTTTTGGACAGAGAAACTCTAGAGATTTGGTCTTATTTGACAAATATAAATTAAAATTGGAATGAGGTATCATACCTCATTGGCCATATTGAAGATTATAAGTTGATGGCACATTTGAAGGGGAAAAAGAACCTTTTATGTATGGCCAGTATGGAATATAAATGAAAAATTTTTTTATGGAGGACAATTTTTTTTTTTGTTTTTTTTGGGCCACACCCTGTGACGCTCAGGGGTTACTCCTGGCTATGCACTCAGAAGTTGCTCCTGGCTTCTTGGGGGACCATATGGGACGCCGGGGGATCGAACTGTGGTCCGTCCTAGGCTAGCGCAGGCAAGGCAGGTACCTTACCTCCAGCGCCACCGCCCGGCCCCTATGGAGGACAATTTAATACTGTTTATCATATTTCAAATATACCAACAAATACCTTCCTAAATATTATTGCCATAATCTTTCAACATGTGTAGGCTATCAAAGAATGACATTCAACTCATCAAATGACTAGGAATCACATACATATCCAGCCAATGGAGAATAGATTAAAGAAGTCATGGTATATTTTCAAAGGGCCAGGATATAGATTGGCTAAATAAGATGCTTGCCTCGCAAAAGTGGTGCTCCGAGAGCAATTCTTGGTGCCATCCCCAACATTAAACAGCCATTTTTGTTACAATATCTGGGGCTCTGAGTTCAATTCTTAGTGCTACCCCCAACATTTAATAGTCATTTGTCATTATTGCATAAGCAAAGCCTACAACTTTATGTCTGATGGCAGAAAGACTGCCCAAGAGTTAGTCAAGTATAGAGCATTTACCATTTAGGTAAAAGATATTATTGGAAGGTGAGAGAGAGAGAGAGAGAAAGAGAGAGAGAGATAGACAGAGAGAGAGAGACAGAGACAGAGAGAGAGAGAGATCAAAGGTTGAAAACAAAATGCTTCACATGCGGAATGGTTGGTTCAATCCCCAGCACTGTACAGTCCCTTCCCCAAGCATCACCATCAGTAACACCCAAATTCTGAACCTGGAGTAGCCCCTAAGTATTGGGTGTGACTCCCAATAAAAATAAAAACAAAACAAGTAACAGAGAGAGAGAGAGAGAGAGAGAGAGAGAGAGAGAGAGAGAGAGAGAGAGAGAGAGAGAGAGAGAGAGAGAGAAAGAGAGAGAACTACTATCTGGTTCAGTACCCTTTTGGAATTTAATATCATACACTTGAATTACCTACTCAAAAAGTAAAGACAGCTAATGGAAATTATAGAGTCAGCATAAATCAGAAAAGGCTTCCTGGAGGATGTGACCTTTGGTTTAAGTTTTAAAGATGCTCAGGAGTCTTGGTAGAAACTGGACAGGGTTCAGACAACCATGGACTCATGGTTAGTCAAAGGAATCAGTACATCAATGGAAGCAGTTGTGGATCTAGAATTAAGTTTAAAATTGGCCAAGTGAGAGAGCCTTAGGTGTAGATTTGCATTAATTTTTGACTTCTTTTTAATTGGGGGTCACACCTAGCTGTGCTCGGGGCTAGTGCTGGCTCTATGCTCATGCTCATTTTAGTGGTGCTTGGAGGAATATATATGGGTCCATGAATGGAACCAAAGTCGGCTACATGTAAGGCAAGCATCTTACCCATTGTACAGACTTTGAACTTAACCCTCTGTGCAATAGATACCTTGTTGATGGGGGCAGGTATGTGTGAAGGAAGGCACATGACTGATGAATCAGTTTTGACGGACAGGAATGTTAGCACATATCCTGCACTTCATTTCCACTCCAGTAGCCATTTCGCTATGGTAACCATCCTGGACATGCCTGTGCTGGCCTCTTAGTGTTTACCCACATGCAAGAATTACTCTTGAGCAGCTCCCTAATAGATGTTTGGCAGAAAGATGAGCCCATCTCCAACGTGCTTCAAAGCCATCCGTTGCCATTTTACTTGGGATGCTTTCTTTAGACTTCACATGGTTCTGATCTCTCTCTCTCTCTCTCTCTCTCTCTCTCTCTCTCTCTCTCTCTCTCTCTCTCTCTCTCTCTCTCTTGTTTTTTGGGCCACACCAGTGATGCTCAGGGGTCACTCCTGGCTATATGCTCAGAAATCGCTTCTGGCTTGGGGGAACATATGGGACACCAGGATTCGAACCACCATCCGTCCAGAATTGGCTGCATGCAAGGCAAATGCCCTAACACTGTACTATCACTCCGGCTCCATATGGTCCTGATTTCTTCCACCCATAGCATTGTTAGACTTTCACCACCCTAACCTGTTTCCTAAATAGGTACAGCCTCCAGGTTCTCCAGGTTTACCATAACAATATAAAACTGTTCATGGTAACTTCTCATTTTATTCTGGGGGTTTGTTGTTATTTCTGCCCTTTCATCTTCAATCTGATTAATTTTGACTTTTTTTTTTCTTTTTCTCCTTGTGAGTTTAGTCAATCTTGTTTATTAGCTCTGAGAACCAGCTGTTCTGGAAGCATCTTTACCTTAAGGAAATCTGTATGTGTGTGAACATTCTCTATTCTGGTTCTGTGTACAAGGAATGAATTGGGAAACTGGGAGCACTTTAGATAGAAAGCCCTTCGTCTGCTGACTTGGGGCCACTTGTGTCAGAACTGAAAGGGAAGAAATTAAGTCTTTTGTCATTTCTGAAAATAGGGTATTTTGGGTCATGCTTAGATAACAGGACAAAGTGACAAAAGGGTGGGGTGAAGAGCTGTCACTTTCTCTGGACTGGCCACATGATCCTGCTCAACCCAGGCCTGGAGCCCAGGGTCCAGCAGTTGCAGCCTTAAAAGTCCTTCTTGGAGATAAGGAAGCCCACTCTTCTATTTTGTTATAGATTATGCAAAGTATAAGTGCTGCTGGGACATATGTCTCTCAGATTATAAAAGAAATGGGCAGAATATCCTCTAGTGGCAGAGCAATCATCCGGCATGTACAAGGCCTTGAGTTTGATTCTCAGCACCACTGAATGTAACCTCAGTGGTTCCTGAATCCATTTGGGCCAGAGGTTGGCTATGGCCTTGGTAGCCTCCAAGTACCACTGGACCTAACACTGAAGGCCATCTTTCTGTTTCTAAAGGGGACACGAGCAAAGGGGTGCATCTTTATTTCCATGGGTAACTGACATGGGTTCTGTTCTGAATCTGAGAAGAGCTGTTCTTTATTTTATGCCTTCCTTCCTTCCTTCCTTCCTTCCTTCCTTCCTTCCTTCCTTCCTTCCTTCCTTCCTTCCTTCCTTCCTTCCTTCCTTCCTTCCTTCCTTCCTTCCTTCCTTCCCTCCTTCCCTCCTTCCTTCCTCCTTCCTTCCTTCCTTCCTTTTTCTTTTCTTTTTGTTTTTTGGGCCACACCCAGTGATGCTCAGGGGTTACTCCTGGCTATGCGCTCAAAAATCGCCCCTGGTTTTGGGAGACCATATGGGACTCCGGGAGATCAAACCACCATTTGTCCTAGGCTAGAGCAGGCAAAGCAGATGCCTTACACCTTTGTCACCACTCAAGCCCTTCTTTCTTTCTTTCTTTCTTTCTTTCTTTCTTTCTTTCTTTCTTTCTTTCTTTCTTTCTTTCTTTCTTTCTTTCTTTCTTTCTTTCTTTCTTTCTTTCTTTCTTTCTTTCTTTCTTTCTTTCTTTCTTTCTTTCTTTCTTCTTTCCTTCTTTCCTTCTTTCCTTCTTTCTTTCTTCTTTCCTTCTTTCCTTCTTTCCTTCTTTCCTTCCTTCTTTCCTTCCTTCTTTCCTTCTTTCTTTCTTTCTTTCTTTCTTTCTTTCTTTCTTTCTTTCTTTCTTTCTTTCTTTCTTTCTTTCTTTCTTTCTTTATTTCTTTCTTTCTTTCTTTCTTTCTTTCTTTCTTTCTTTCTTTCTTTCTTTCTTTCTTTTCACTATTTCACCTCATCTCTCTCTCCACATACATATATGTGAAATTTCCCACCAAGCTGACCAGGAAACAAATACCACAGCCTTCCCTTTCCACTGACTTCCTACACCTTAGCCTCCACTCCATTCCTTGCCCAGAGGGGAAGGAAGGCGGCTCAGTGAGATAATGTACCCCTCCTTGATCAAAGCATAGCTAGCCCTCTGCGTCCCCCAAGAGCCCCCATTTCCTGTGGCTAAAGTTAGACCCAGTAGATACGAATTTCATTTTTAATCCATGACTGGGCAGACAGAGGGCTCTGGATCCTCCCAGAAAGGACAGGAAAAAGGAGGAGTCCCCCTTTCAGTCATCGGGGGAAGATGGCAAGAGGCTGTCACTGTAGTTGAATTTCTGACAGCAGCACAGCACAGGCGACCACATGGGACTGTTGCTCTGGGTGACAGTCGTGAGAGGGAATTTCCATAGAGAAAGTTCTTCCTAAACCTCAATCATTGTGAATCATCTTTTCATCATTTTTATAAAACCCCAATTTCCCCCCTTCTGTTTATAGTTAAGGGAAAGTTTACATGCTTAAGATAAACAGAAAACTAGTAGACTTCCAAAAATAGGATAGAGCCATGAAGATAAATAAATATGCACAGAACAATGAACCTCAGTTCTAAGTAGATGCATGGCCAGAGAGTTCTCTGCACCCAAAGAACCATGGAGGTTAATACCTCATTCAGGAGGTGTTAAAGGGAAGGTTGCCCCACTCTGAGAGGGATGCAGGGTGGACAGGGAATGGAAGAGAGGCAACTCCCTTGTGACATGCTCTGTGCTGGCTAAAGCTTCGGCTTTTATTGAGTTGACTCTCAAGGGAAAATCTTCACCTTGGAGTGATTCAGCTCAGCTCCCTGCAGAGTCCGCTGTTCCCAAGTACTGCTAAGGTACTTCTGCCTGAGGAACTTTTCAGTTAAGCACGTTAAATCCCAAGGGGCCCCTCTCCACTCTGAAGCAGCTGATGGCATTCTGGTCCCTTCCACTCAGTGGAAAATTATCCACATATGGGGCTGGAGCGATGGCACAGCGGTAGGGTGTTTGCCTTGCATGCAGCTAACCCAGGATGGATCCCAGTTTGATTCCCAGAATCCCATATTATCCCCTGAGCCTGCCAGGAGTGATTCTTGAGAGCAGAGCCAAGAGTAACTGCTGCAACGGGTTAGGGTTAGCGTTGCTAAGCAGAACCTTCGTGGGGTTCAGGAACCTTTCACACAGAGAGAAGCGGGAGCATGAGTAAACGAATATGAAATATGAAATAAATGAGACCACACAAAATACATTGTATGGGGACCCTCGCCCAAGGGACGAGAGACAAATTTATTTTTCAGCCGATGACATTTTATAAGCACAGACTCTGGTATGCAAGGTGTTCTCAAAGAGCAGGAGAGCAATATAATGGGGGAAACAAGCCTTAAATTTACATATTAAAAGACCTTTCTTCAGGTGAGAAAGAACTCTGCTGGAGGGCAGTGAAACCAGGCCTGGGATGTTTTTGGTTTAGCAAAAAGCAGGTTTTTCAAGAAACCAGAAAGAGAGAGACAGAGATATTTTTGATGTCTATGTAGTAGCCGCAACATAGATTTTAGGGGGGACGGAAATAATTGTTTACCATCATAGAGCTAGACTCAGAAAAACAAGCTGTTGGCGCCAGGGAAAAACTAGCATCAGGGAACAAACTAGCATCAGGGAACTTTTGGCAGGTTTTTGGTACTGACATTTCTTTGTCTGTTGGAGAGCTGAGGCTGGATTTCTGTAGTGGCCAAATAGAGAAAAAAATGTAATGTTACAGCCATGTTGGAATTACCGCCAATGATCCATGCAAAAGGTCAAATGATTGACTTCGCTAAGCGGGCCTTTTGGCAAATAATTCTTTTAGAGGAAAGCACTGCACCAGGGAAGGGAAAAACCATGTCTGATGCGTGCTTTCCTTAAATGGGAAGTAACAAGTAACCCCTGAGTGCCACTGGGTGTAGCCCAAAAACCAAAAGCCAAAAAACAAAAGAAAGAAAGGAAGAAAAAAAATATTATCCACATATGTCACTATGTCCCACACTATATCTAGGCCCTAGATATAGATAGATAGATAGATAGATAGATAGATAGATAGATAGATAGATAGATTGATTCTGGGAATCCTGGAAAGTTGAATACTGGCTGCCTGTGTCTAACCTCTTTCCCCACATTCTTTATTAGTGTTTTTCCTTTTCCTTCTCAGTTCCCTCATTCCCCATCAAGTTTTCCTAGGGATCAGCATACACCTAAATCATTTTTATAAATTTTGGGGCACCATGATCACTAATACTATTAATGATATGGTTTTATACCTACAGGGGTCTACAAACACAGCTCTCACCCTGTACCAGAGTGTTTCCCCTCCCTGGCCCCACCCCTCCTATCATAAACACAGTTCTGAAGACCTACATATAAAATAATTACCTTATTCTCTGATTTGGGTAAGGCCCAAGTTAAGGCAGCTGGTAAAGCATATGGCTGAAAGTGATCTCACCAGCTATACAGTACCAGATCTGGCTTCAGGGAAAACTACTCCAAGATTTCTACATATATATGATATATAATATATATTTATATAGTATATTTATTAAATATACCATTTAATATTTAATAAACAACTAATTATCAACATTTATTAAATATAAATATATTATATTTATAAATATATTAGCATATATAAATGGTATAAAGCAACTTGTCACATTTAAAGCTTAATGTTTATTTTTCTTGTTTTTGCTTTTTTTCTTAAGCTTTGGTGATAAATGTTTACTGATAAATAGCATCATTTTCCATTTTTGCATTTCCTCTTTCAATTGGGGTTCCTACATTTGCCCATAACTGAATTCACTGAGTGGCACTTGTCTGTTGCTGACCTGTATGAGGGAACCAGAGAACTGCACTTGTTGTTCTGAGGCTGCTCAGAGTTACTGATGGGTCTGCGATGAGACTTAGCTGCAACACAGCAGACAACTGTTGCCCGAGCTCAGAGACTCATCCCCCTCCCCTCTCTTTTAAAAATTGCATCACAGTGAATTACAAAGTTATTAAAGACTTTCAACATTTGTCCCTTTATTGGTGTTCACTTCCCTTCACCAGTGTCACCTGTTTTCCTCTGGCACCCCAGCTTGCCTTAATGTGGCACTTTGCCTCCACTATTGTTCTGGTCTTCTCTTCCCTGATTTATTCCCTTTTACCCCTACTCTAGTGGAAAGCTAGAGAACCACTTTTGGGGCAAGTTTTTGCTAACTGCCAGTGAAATATCAGGATTTAAAAATGAGGGGGATTATAAATAAAAAAATGTATTTCTTCCATTGTGTATATGTGGGTCACTCCTAGCAGCGTTCAGTAGTGCATACAATGCTCGGGATCAAACTCTGGACATCACACATTCAAGATACGAGCTTAATGTGACTTGAATCATATCCTAGATTTGTTTGAGCCCTAGATTTGTTACTTTCAGTGTTGTGGTTCTGTCCCAGGAAACCTAGTCTGTTTATAGATGGTGAGTTCTAGGCTGTGATATACCCCAAGTCATATCACAAGTCATAAACATCTTTCTTTTTCAGTTTATAGGGGCAGTCCCATCAGAGCTCTATCTCAGATGTGTGGAGCCAGTGATCAAACTTAAGGCATTGCACAAGCAAGACCTGAACTCTACCTCTTGATCTATCTATCGCACTGGTAGAAGCTCTTTAAATGATGCATCTTTAGGAAAAAGATGGCGCTCAAAGAGTTTTCAGAATGGGGTAAGAGTGATGGTACAGCAGGTAGGATGCTTACCTTGCAAGAGGTCAACCTGAGTTTGATCTCCTGCATCCCATATGGTCCCATGAGCACTGCCAGGAGTAATTCTTGAGCACAAAGCCAGAATTAATCACTGAGCCACTGCTGGGTGTGGCTCAAAAACGAAACCAAACTTTCCACAATACAGGGACATAAAAACCCAATACTACTTATTAATGAACAAATGTTTGTCATTCAGATTTGCTTTGAGATTTCAGGGACACACCCTCAATACCAAATATTGAGTTCAGAATGAATACCCAGCATAGCAGCACAAAGTGAAAATGGAAGCCATTGGTTAAAATAATAATAATAATAATAGTTTTGGGATGGTGATTACAAAACATTCAGATCTGTGTGGCCACACAGTGGAATTTGCTAAAGTGCCTTTCATGGTGAGTGAAACGGAATCTTCTTTCTGCACTCATTCTGAATTTAACTCTGAGGAAAGAGCTAGGAAGTAACACATTGGCTTTGGCACTGCGATTTGTGTTAATTAAAAGGCATTCAAGTGTGGGCCACCAAGGTTCATGTGTTAATCAAATCATCACAGAAGTAATATTTTGGTGGAATTGGTACTTCCAAAAGACACATGAGTTGAGAGACCATAACCTGACAATTTGATCCTGTTTGGCACCATCTTGGCATTTCTTCAAGGGTTGTCACTTGATGACTAAGGAATAATTAACAAAAAGAAAAGGAGCAATTTGTGCAAACACTGCAGAAGAATTGGGATTGTGGCAGACCAGAGCACAGAAGAAAGGGAATGTGAGGATGGAGATGAGACGCGAACCAGGACTGATCTTGCAAAATATCTTCAAGGAACTAATAAGACTTGAGAATTTCAGGACAGTTTTGACTGCTAAAAAATACCTGAAATGTGGGGCCGGGCGGTGGCGCTAAAGGTAAGGTGCCTGCCTTGCCTGCGCTAGCCTTGGACGGACCGCGGTTCGATCCCCCGGTGTCCCATATGGTCCCCCAAGCCAGGAGCAACTTCTGAGCACATAGCCAGGAGTAACCCCTGAGCGTTACCGGGTGTGGCCCAAAAACCAAAAAAAAAGAAAAAAAAATACCTGAAATGTAAAAATGTTCCCTGTTTTTTTTTTTTTTACTTCAAATAACCCTAATATAACTATATGACTTCAATATAGTTCTCATCTTTGTTAATGGGGAACTAATTTTCTTTCAAGTCAAAGTCACATGCCTGACCACTGACCAATCAGAACGAGGGAGTCACCACATAACCATGACCACAGATCAGTGAAACAGGCATCAGGTATTATGTGGAGCCCATGAGAAGAGAGAGAACTGAACCTTTTAGGCCTTTTGTAGATCTTTCATGCCCCTCTCCATCTTTGTTTGGCTGCCTCCATCCTATCATGGGTGTCATTCCAAGTGCCTTTCCTCCAAAAAGCCTCCCCACCATCTATCGTGTTTCCCTGAAAACAAGACATCCTTTGAAAATAAGACCTATTCTGGGTTAAATACAAGGCATCCCCTGAAAATAAGCCGCCCCTAGGCTCTGTCTCAGAATGAAAATTAATTTACTATAAGCTAATTGCTAGAACCACCCCAACTGGCATCTGTAGGATTCAGTTTGTCTGGTTTGTGTTGACAACTACCATACAATATACAGGTAATATATTTCCTTTATTCTCATTTAATAATAAATATGTACCGTATTCTTCTTTGTGGAAAAATAAGACATCCCTGAAGATAAGACCTAGTGCATCTTTGGAAGCAAAAATTAATATAAGACGCTCTTATTTTTGGGGAAATGGGGACCTCTCATGGCTCTACCCTAATCCCTTCCCACACACTTTCCTATTACCTTGGGTTTCTTTATCAATGAATCATAGAAGACTCAAAAATCAGCTTGCTTATGTTTGCTGGTTTATTATCTCTCTTCCTTATTTGACTCCATGTTCCTTCTCCAACTGGACTCTTCTGGAGGGCAGAAATATTATCTCTTTCATTAGCTAGTATCTGGATATGTCTATGTCTATGTCTATGTCTATGTACCTGGCATATGATAGCTGTTCAGTAAAGTGCAGAATGAAATGGTCACATCTATCATTTACATCTGCTGTTGCTCCTATGTTTCTAATGCCAAAGTTCAGAATTTTTGTTGTTGTTGTTGTTGTTGTTGTTGTTTTGGGGTCACACCTGGTGGCACTCTGGGATTACTCCTAGCTCTGAGCTCAGAAATTAATCCTGGATGGCTCAGGGGACCATATGGGATGCCAGGAATCTTTTTCATAGTCTAGTCTTCCTGAAAATAACTTCTGCAGCATTAATTTGCAATCTTGTGGGCAAGAAGATTTGTTAACAGTGTCCGTCAATAATCGTGGGTGGAGCTTTCTTCATGTGCTGAGTTAGGCCTTAGAAGTGTCTAGGAGATTTTGGAAGATGAAAGAATTGTAAGTGAAAACCTGATATCTTGGGCAATGGATTAAATACCAGATAAATAGATGTTGATTTTGCAATATCTGGACCTCAGTTTTAGGCTTCAGGATAAAAGTGATGGGGAAGAGCCTTGAAGAGAAAATTGAGGTTTAGAAAATTTAATGCAAAGTCTTTCCCAGCTTACTCCCCTGTCGTCCACTTGTGACTCACTACAACTTTTGCTTTTCACACAAAACTTAGCAGAACATGGTAGCACCACTGAAGGAGGGCGTGCAAATGCCTGCATGCCTCTGACTTCTGGGGCCCTTTGCCTCTTGCCTGTAATTCGATTTGTGGTGAGTCCTTCCTCCACTTTAAAGCCAACTGTGGAATTGTCCTCCTTCTCCCAGTTGTCACCTTTTTAGACTCTGCTCTAAAATGGGAACTGGCTTCACATTGTTCTGATGGTTTTCCAGACACTATTGCTAAGACTGTTATTCTCAAGTTTGTTAAAACTACTCAGAAAGTTGGTGTCCACTTTGGATTATGGGACAGGGGTCATTGTAATAGGGACACTGCATGACAGCTCCCAAGGCTCCAGTCACCTCCTCAGGAGCCATGTGAGGATGGTTGTTAATATAGGCGCGTGCCTGTTTGAGAGCTGATGTGTTCATTCTACAGTTACTTGTAGTTGTTTCCTACTGAGAGCAGCATAGCTTGAAGGAACAATGGCCTCTGATTAGAGTCTTCAGTTTTGTTTGGAAGGAGTCATTGTTATTTCTGATTGAATAATCCTTAAATTATAGTCTGCATAGGCCTAAGGCATTGTGTCCCCACTGATACCTAACTTGACTTTTCATACAAAAAAAGTTGTTCCAGGCTCATCCTATACTTTTGGCCCCAGTCTTGGAATTAGCCTTCATCCAAGTAGGTGTATCTTTTCAGTGAATAATTTGGCCATAGGAACCAAGATATGAGTATTGAGTGTGTTCATTACTATTGTAATGTCATTATATCAGATTTATCATTAGAGGGAGAAAATTAGGAATGTGTGTGTGTAATTATAAGTTTATCCTGATGTCTGCGATTTTCAATTACACTCCACTTTAATAGATTAATACTAAATATTTCCGTATTTTCCAGCGTATAAGACGACTTTTAAAACAAAAAAAAGTCAACCGAAAATTGGGGGTCGTCTTATACGCTGAGTACATCCCGAAAAATGTTTCAATATGCCGCTAAACGAAAATTGTCTGAATATTGTCACAAAAAGAAATTTCCAACTCGATCCTGAACCAATCACTGCAAGGCTGCTCGGACCACCTCTCTAATTCACCAATCCAAGCAGGCTTTTTATGAATGCAAATGAGACAATGTTCTGCACCAATCACTGCCAGGCTGCTCGGACGCCTCTCTAACTTTTATGCATGCAAATTATACAGTGTTCTGGACCAGAATCTACACTGTCAAAAGCCTGCTCAGATGGGCCAGAGTCAGAGAGGAAGTCTATTACAGTAGAACCTTTGAACCTTTGCTTGTTGTGATCGGCTCACTGTGGTACATGAGCACAGGAACACATGCAGCACATGCAGCACAGGAACGTTCTGTCTGATACAGTGAATATAGGCCTAAACCTATGTTTTAACTGCAAAGTTAGGGGGTCGTCTTATACGTCGGCAAATACGGTAGTCTCCACCTGGACACATAGATATATACATATGTGCATATGTTGCATATTTTTGTTTAGGTGTGTCTTCTTTTTTTAGTACTGAGATATAAAATAAATGACAGCTATCAAATAAAAGGGAATTGTTACATAGCCACTTAACCTATAATGACATTAGTAAATGATTTAAAAAAACTTTATAATGGGGGCCTGAGAGATAGCATGGAGGTTCAAATCTCGGCATCTTATATGGCCCCCCAAACCTGCCAGGAGCGATTTCTGAGCATAGAGCCAGGAGTAACCCCTGAGCGCTGTTGGGTGTGACCCAGAAACCAAAAAAAACAAAAACAAAAACTTTATACTGTTCTTCCTAATATTTTTTCTTATTATAAGATGATCCTTAGTTTGATTTAGCTAGTCTCTTTTGTTGGAGAATTATTTCCAGTATTTCACTATTATAAGTGGTGCTGTAGTAAACATCCTTGTGCCTACTTCTTGGTGAAAATATATCCTTGGTTTTTCATGATTACTTCTATCAGTTATTTTAAATATTGATAGATGCTGTCAGAGCATCTTCCAAAATGTTTGCATTTGTTATATGGCATAATTCTCTTGTGTGTGACATCTAGGGATAATTTGAATGGCAACATTTTGCCTTTCCATCTTAAGATTTTTAATTATAGATCTCTGGCATGTCAATGTTCCCCCTAAGTCATGGAGATCAAAGGACTTAAATCAGACATCTACTTTAAGATTGTAATTCAATCCTTGTTTAGAATATTTAATATATGTACACACATGTAACGCAAAGGATCGAATCCAGAGTCTTACACATGCAAGGTATGTGCTCAGTTGCTGAGCTGAATCTTCAACCTTTTGCTCCTTATTTGGATTGTTTTCATTTAATTAAAAACCTATGGGTCTAATCTCACCATGCAAGAAGGAGTGTCCCTTTGTAGACAAATAAAAAATAAATAGCGTTGTAGAAATGAAGATTTGTACTCTGCTTAGTAACCAGATGAGGAAAGTCTCTTTGTAGGTCTTATTGAGACTTTGGCTCTGCCCAAGGAGGATCATGGGTGGACTGTGAGACCAAGAGGAGGAGGAGCACTGGCTCTGTCAATTCCTACCTTCCTTTTTGAAGAAGTGGACTCAATCCTTTGTGCGCCTTGAGTAAGGGAAGAGCTATCTGAACATTGTTTGATCATAAATTTCTTCCCAGCCATATCTTTACATATGCATGTCAATGGACATTCTATCTTTGTTAAAATATAGTTTTTGTCTCCTTTTTGGCTTCCCCAAAAGTCAAGTAGGTGGTCTGTGTCTATTCCGTGTTATCACCTAGTACATTTCTAGTTTTGAGGCAAGAGTCATATTCAGCTCTTCTTAATTCAGTCTTCCAATAGTTGACCTGAATTGAAATGCAAGTGGTTTATTATTTTTATTGATTGAGTTTCTATATTTGCAATGCTGATGATAATGGTTTCAGGTGTACATAATTCCAACACCAAAGTCATCACTAGTGTACCCACCTTTCTTCCCCCAAAGTCTCCATGCCCTTCCTTCTTGATGTCCCTGCTGCCTCTTTCTCCCAAACTTAGTTCCGTAGGTCAATTCTCCTATTGTGTTGCCTTTGGTCATTTGTTGCTACCTTGCTGTAGTGTCTTTAGGAGGTGTCCCCCAGAAACACTGGTGAGGGAGATGAGAGGTAGATGAGGAAGAGAAGGCATGAGGTATAGATTGTGGCCATGAACACATCAGCTCTACTGCCAATAGGGAACGTCACTTCTTCTGGAACTTTCTGGGTGACTTAGTTGCACCAAATCATCTGAGGGCACCTTGCAAGCCTTCCTGCTCAGAATCCTTGATAGTGGGAGCCAGAAATCCAGAGGATTTTAACTCTCCAGGTGATTCAGAGCAAGAGTGTACAAGCAAGATTGAGTCCACAGGGGCTGGCGAGATAGTATAGTGGTTAGGGAGCATGCCAACAGGGTTCTACATTGGATCTCATATGGTTCCCTGAGCCAACAAAGAGTGACAAGGAGAACACAGGAATAAGCCCTGAGCATTGCCAGGTATGTCCCCAGCAAAACAAAACAAAAAAAGGACTGATTCCCCACTGAGAGATGTGTCCCCAAGCTTTAGACTGGCGGATTTACCTTCCCACTCCAGCCCCATGAAGATTGAGTGTTGCGCCTGCTTAATAAGTCTATGGAAAGCCTCGGTGAGCAGGGGAAAGTGATCACTGAGAATGTGTGACTACATTTTCTGCCACAGTTAGTTGATTCTGAGGAAATACTGACTTTGCTCATCTGCCCACACAATAGCTTGAATCGGGTCTCTTCAACTCCTAAAGTCTCAGGATCTTTGAATATACTCTCTGTACACCTGTAAAGACTGGGTATAATACATGGAAAGCATTTTCATGTGGTAAGTGTTATATTCCCAGAGAGGATAGGGAAAGGTACTCTAATAGCCAGACTGCAAAGCTACTTGGAGCTGGAGCGATAGAACAGAGGTAGGGCATTTGCATTGCATGTGGCTGACCCAGGTTCAATCCCTGGCATCCTCTGAGTCTGCTAGGAGCAATTTCTGAGAACAGATCCAGGAATGACCCCTGATAGCTGCTGGGTTGTAAAATCACCCCATGTGCCATATTTCCAACCCCAGGTGAATGAGTCTGAATCAGGGTTGCACATGAAATAATTCAAACCAGGCTGAGGGTGAAACACATGTAGTCTGGAGTCTTCTACCTCATATGGAGACTGAGCTGCCTGCCAGAACTGCCATTTTTATTGAGTCCAAAACTAACCCCAAGGTTGGGCAGCATGGACAGATAGCTCAGGCTATCCTGAGCCAGTTCCACCCAGGTTTCCAAGGAAGACCATCTCTGTTTGGGGGTAAATCTAAATTGTAAACAAACATACAAAAGAAACCAGGGATGATCTTTGTTTTAGGTAAAATAAGGTGTAACCTAACTCTGGGTGTGGCCAAAAACAAAAACAAAAAAACAAACAACAAAAGAAGCGAAACTTCTTGGATTGAGAGCTCTGATCTGGTAGGGAAACAGTGAATGATTCTTTAGGGACTCCAGTTTAAGGGGAATCCTGGGGAGTTGTCAGATTTCCAGAAAGGCTTAGCAGGTGCAATCCATTCGTGCACATGCATCACACCTGCTAAGTGTGACTCATTGCTTCCTGCACCCCTCATCAGAAGGAACTGGTCCAGAGACCAGTGACTTGAAGTAAAGCCTTGTTCTGTCTGTTCCAAGGCCTTCCTGCCTGCCTGCCTGCCTGTTCCAGCTTCAGAGCCCACTCAGAAAAGCCTGGGGTGTTGTGGCAGATAAGGCATTTCCAGCAATGAGATCTTAGAGACAGAACAAGGTGGGCACACAGCCAAATGTGAGGGAAGGACAGAGAACTCTCCTTGGGAGTTCAGGTTCCAGGTTCCATGGATAAACAGCCTCCCAGCAAATGTACAGATGTAACATCTAAGACGATTAGCCCTTTGGAGTAATTCACTGGAAATCAAGCTTTTATTTGGACATTTCCTAAACTGTCTCTGGCTTATGTTTTTGTTAAAAAGGACTTCAAACTACATATGGGAAGGATTGTAAGAAGCGAGAGTTCATTGTGCTATTAAAAAAATAAGAGAATAAACAAATACAAGAGGTCCAGGAAAGCCCTGGCGACGATGGTATGTTAGGAACCAAGGTTGGTAGTTAATTTGACTCACTACACCTGAGATCCAGAAGAAAGGCTGCACAATTATAGTAATTACTAGAAAGCCAGGGAAAATGTGCTGTTTAGTTAGATTTTCTTCTTCCTGTCACATCTCATTCTTGAAAATCTTTTGACTATGAATCCCCTCCCCCGTGCTTTCTTTTGAGGCCATAATTGGACTTTTGTGGAACTTTTTCTTTGGAAATATGTACTTGCCAGACATTTTCCATCTTCTTTCTCACTAGTCTTGGCCATGGGTATTTTGGGATGGGTTCGAGAAATGGTCTGTCACTGCCAGTGACTCCAGCCACTGCTCAGTGGCTCTGGACTGGAGGGTGGGTTGTGTACCCCTCTGGGCCACTTGCCTGGTGCACCATCTTTTCCTTCCTACTGGAGAGAGTGCTTTGGCCAGTTTCTCATCTCTCTCTCTCTCTCTTTTTTTTTTGTTTTTGGGCCACACCCAGCGGTGCTCAGGGGTTACTCCTGGCTGTC
Organism: Suncus etruscus; assembly: GCF_024139225.1. Classification (NCBI taxonomy): domain Eukaryota; kingdom Metazoa; phylum Chordata; class Mammalia; order Eulipotyphla; family Soricidae; genus Suncus; species Suncus etruscus. Next base: position 129,957,588 of record NC_064854.1, on the reverse strand, counting down.
TGCTCAGAAATAGCTCCTGGCAGGCACGAGGGACCATATGGGACACCGGGATTCGAACCAACCACCTTTGGTCCTGGATCGGCTGCTTACAAGGCAAACACCGCTGTGCTATCTCTCTGGGTCCTCTCTCTCTTTTTTTTGTTTTGTTTTTCTTTGGTTTTGGGACCACACCTGGTGTCACTCAGGTGTTACTCCTGACTCAGAAATTGCTCCCAGCTCGGGGGACCATATGGAATGCCAGGGATCAAACCCAGGTCCATCCTGGGTCAGTCACATGCAAGGCAAATGCCCTACCGCTGTGCCATTGCTCCGGCCCCTCTCATCTGTTCTCAACAAATTGAGCTATGCATTTTTTAGCTGAAATTTATAGCTGGTTCTTTCCCTGGTAAACTGTATACATTTGGCATAATCTCCCAATGCTGTTTGGCTCTGGTGCCTATTCTTTCTTGCCATTATTGGTGCCCTAGCAACTACTAGGAGTAATAAGGAATATCAGGACACTTACCATGGCCAGGCATTGTGCTAAACCCCTTGCTCTGCTAACTCCCACAGTAACCTTAGCACCTCATTTGATGGATCAGGAAGTGGATGGATCCAAGTGGCTGGGAAAGGCGATTGAAAGTAAGGAAAATAAAAATATCAGCAGTGTATTAACAACTGAGTGGGTCTCTTATTTTGCTTAGCCCTGGGACTTCAGGTTGGAAAGAAACAAAATGTGAATCCTGTCACCGCCGAAACGTGACTTGAGGGAGTCACGTTGCAGCTCAGGGCAAAGCATGAACTCCAAATCCTCATGCTAAGCTCGCCTGAAAAAAAGGTGTAGATGAAAGGCCAAGCATCAAAGCCTCCCACACTGCAAAGCAGTTCGCCTGCAAAGAGATAAAAAAGATTCGAGGAGCCTGGTTTGAATTTAATAATTACAAATGACTAATCAGGGGCCATTTGCTGTCAGATTGGAAACTGCACTCTCTCCATCAGGGCCGTTTCTGCTGCCCTGCTTACTTGGTTATTAAATCGAGGAGCCCCGTTGATTAAATCACAGGGCTGTTCTGACACTAATCAATTCAATCTGAGCCATTGATAATTAAGTCAGACCGACCTTGCATTTACCCTGTCTCTGGGAAAGAAGTGGGAAGGACACGCTGCAAATGGGACCCACAGTATCCAGAGAACAGTTTCTTACAGCCTGCAGGAGGAGGGTATTTTGAGAGGGGCCAGGTTACACCCCAGATCCCTGAGCCATCATCCCATTCATCCCTAACCCACCCTGCTTGTTTCTTAAACAGCAACAAAACAGGAGTGATTGGGTTAATAGCCAAGTAGCAATAATAATAATGGTCTTTCTTTCATTAAGAATTTATAGGGAGGGGCCAGAGAGATAGCACAGTGGTAGAGTGTTGTTAGCCTTGCATGCTGCCCACCTGGGAGAGATCCAGTTTGATTCCTGGCATCCCTTATGGTCCCCCAGCATGCCAGGGATGATTTCTGAGTGCAGAGCTAGGAGTAACCCCTGAGCACTGCTGGGTGTGGCCCCCCAAACAATCAGTTAATAAAATTAAAAAAAAAAAAAGAATTTACAGGGAGCCAGAGAAATTATTCAGTGGGCTGAGTTCATGCTTAGCCTGCAAGAAACTAGGCTTGGTCCTTAGCATTGTCTGATATTCTGAGCACTGCTGGATGTGGCCCACAAATTGAAAACTAATTGGGGCTCCTTTTAAGCTGTGCTCAGAGGGCCTGGCTTCCATTCTCCTGTTGGGCCACACAGCAGCAAAGATCGAACTCAAGGCCTCCACATGCTTCCCGGCCTCATTATTGCTAATCTTAAAAATCTCTTACCTGGTGTCTGACCCTGTTATAGATGTTTTTTTCTCTTTAATCTTTGAGATAGTGAGCCTGGAGAGATAGCACAGCGGCGTTTGCCTTGCAAACAGTCGATCCAGGACCAAAGGTGGTTGGTTCGAATCCCGGTGTCCCATAGGGTCCTCCGTGCCTGCCAGGAGCTATTTCTGAGCAGACAGTCAGGAATAAACCCTGAGCACCGCCGGATGTGATCCAAAAACTAAAAAAAAAAAAAAAAAAAATCTTTGAGATAGTGAGATGTTAGAGAACTTAAGCTGATAGAAGCCTTTTGTAAACACACACATACACACATATCCTACACAACTAGAATCTTCCTGAAGCACAGTAGATACTCAATAATTTTTCATGTGAGTGTAATTTATTACAAGATTACACTCTAAGTAGTAAATGAACTTAAGTTTCTTTCTTTTTTTGCTTGTTTTTTGGGTCACAACTGGTTTTGCTCAGGAGTTACTCCTGGCTCTGCGCTCAGAAATTCCTCCTGGCTTGGGGGACCATATGGGACACTAGGGATTGAATCCAGGTCTGTCCTGGTCAGCCACTTGCAAGGCAAATGCCCTACCACTGTGCTATAGCTCTGGCCCCAGCTTCTTTCATTTATGCTGTTAATTTCCTTGAGGTACGTAGGTAAATGCCTTGAGTGTTTTTATTTTCATGGGAAACACATTCCTTTAAAATAAATACTAAAATTAATGTGTTATTTTAATATATTGAACAAAAACATTATTTTTCAGTTGTATGAGAAGAATTTATATTCTATGTAACACATTTACATTTTTTTATTTTGGGGGGGCCATACCCAGAGGTGCTTAGGGGTTACTCCTGGTTCTACACTCATAAATCACTCCTGGCAGGCTCGGGGGACCCTATGGGATGTTGGGGTTCTAACTTGGGTCTGTGCAGGATCAGCAGCATGCAAGGCAAACACCCTACCACTCTGCTATCGCTCCAGCTCCTATATGTTTAATTTTTTAATGATAGTTTAGGCAATAGAAATACAATAGTGCTTAAAAATCAGCTGAAGATGGAGGCGAGTCACAAAGAGCAACAGTAAAACAGAACAACAGGAAAGGCAACGTTTCATGGATTGCTTACTGATTAGATTTCGGGATCTGCCTTGCCCTATTAGAGACAGAAAGGCCTGGGAAAAGATAACCATAGGGTGGCCCAGGACTTTGTGAATGGGACTAGAAAGAAGATACTGAAGACCTAAGGTGGAGACAAGTAAGATGTGACCACAGATGAGTCTCAGGTAGTCTGCCTGATTCATAGGGGTGATACGCAATCATCCACATTTATTCATATATACAAAGGGCTTTGCTCTGCTGCAGATTTGCAAAGGCACTTCTTGGATGTTTTTCTGAATTAAAAAATAAAAGCGTATGAGGATTACTCTAGCCCTTGAACACTTCAAGAATATGTAACACTTCCATCTCATAAGTAATCTGCAAGGCTATGATAGTATACCAGACCCTGAATTCCCACAAATTTTCCTCTGCTTCAGCCAAACACTATGTGTTTAGACAAAGAGTGAGGTACCTATTCACTTCATTTCTGGCTTGGTCGAGCTGATCCTTCCTTTCATTGGTGGCATTGCAGTCTTGTAACCTTTGCTCTTGCAGCACAGAGATAATATTGCTCAGGGCAGTGTATGAAAGGATGCTTGGTTATCAGTATCTTCATGCTCAAAGGTATCTGACTTTTATTATACTTTTTTAATAGAAGCAAAAGTCAGCAATGTCCCATTTGAACCAGTATCTACACAGACACAAGTTTCTTTCATATCTTCCTTTGTATGTTAGGAAAAATAAGTACCCTCTCTGTAGGAAAACAGTCCCTCTTATTTGAAAAGCAAGAATCACGACTTGAACGTGCAGGCTTTGAGCCTCCAAGGACATAGGAAGTTGAAGCATTTTAGCCTTCAGTAATCTTCGCCGTTGAGGTTTTGATTTAATCTTGGCAGCCAGGTGGTTTGTGGAAGGAAAGGGTGTCGCCTCCGCAACACTGGCCTCCTTTATTCATTCTTTCAGTCACCCATTCGGAAATTATTCATTGACCTCAGCACAGGCCAGTGGGGTTCAAAGTTCTGTAATCAAATCAGAGAGGCAGACTGCAGCACAGTTATTGAGTGCTCCCAAGGTACTTTGTTTTTATGGCCGAAAGGGAAGTGGTTATGCTTTTGCTTCAGTCAATTTGGCAAGAATGGCAGGATGGATCCATGGTTCCTCAACTTAGCATAGAATCAACACAGGCAACCCATGTGGTATCGTTCTGGCCTTGGAACTCGCCCAGGTTACCTGTTCCGAGTTTTTGAGGTCCAGAGAAAGTAAAATGTCAATGACCTGGCTCATTCCCCAGCAAACCTGATTGCAAGCCATGATAACTGGAAACTCGCAAACCCCCCCCCCCCCGAAATATTAGCACACGTGTGCTCCCCAGAGCCAGCCTTCTGGTGGTGTCAAAGCAAGGTAATGTGCTTCCTTTTAAATTCTTTACACTCAACATTTTCTTAGCCTTCCTCCCAGGTATGATGTGACCTCACACTTAGGGAAGCAGGTCATTTGGAGCCAGACAGACCTTGTTCAACTTCAGGCAAATCCCTGCCGTTCCCTGAGCTTCCATATCCTCCTCATTAAACAGAGATAATTCTTTTTTTTTTTTTTGGTGTTTGGGCCACACCCGGCTGCACTCAGGGGTTACTCCTGGCCGTCTGCTCAGAAACAGCTCCTGGCAGGCACGGGGGACCATATGGGACACTGGGATTCGAACCAACCACCTTTGGTCCTGGATCGGCTGCTTGCAAGGCAAACGCCGCTGTGCTATCTCTCCGGGCCCACAGAGATAATTCTCATTCTGACTTTCTCATTGCATGGTCACGAGGCCCAAAGGAGGTCAGGTGTTGAAGAATTTATCACCATAATTGACCTGGAGTCAAAGTTGTCATGGTTATCGGCAAGACTGTTGTCTATATGAATCACTTTGGTGACGCTCACTGTGACCACTCTGCCATCCCTCTTCTTTTGAACATGCTTTTTGTCCCTGCCTTCATTGCACACTTTTCCCACTGTTTTCATCCATAAACTTTTATTTAAATAAGTGTTTCCAACAGAGGGTTAGACGGCCCTCTGGGCCCCCAGCATGGTTCAAGAGGTTACATGTACTGTATTTTTTTGCTCTATAAGACGCACATAGATTTTAGATAAGGAAAACAAAAAAATATATTCTAAAGCCAATGGTGCAATGTGAGATGCCATCAGGAGATGGCGGCTGGGAACAACCTGCCTGTGAGGCCGACGTCTATTTACAATACACTGGCCCACAGCTGGTTAAGCACATTTACCCAACTTTTATTTTACATCAGGAAAAAAAAAATCATTGTTTTAAATACTCCAGCTCCAGCTCCAGGTGGCACAGATGCACAGACATTTCCCCCATCTTTTGGAGAGAAGAGGGGGCGTCTTGTGGTACAAAAAATATGGTAAATAGGAAGAAAATGAGGTTAAAGAGGACCACCATTAGAGAAAAGCTTGAACAATGCTCTACGTCATTGGCTTTTTCTTATCTCTTGTTCCTGTGGGGGATAGCCAGCAACATGGCTGCCATCTCTCACCAGCATATCTGTCCTCATCTGAATTGCTTAGGCTGTTCAGGTTAGTGGCCATTTGGGACTTCCTCTGCCTGTACCTCTCCCCTGCAGGAGTTCAGTCCTTTGTGATGAGGGTCAAGGTATTCAGAAGAGATTGAGACATACTGTTCTGGGAGTAGTTGGTTCAGACACCAGATTCTGCATCAAGTTCTGGGAATGTGGCAGTAAAAGACCAGGCTTGCCTTGATGGGCTGGTTTCTCATGAGATGGTCGACCAAAACCTGAAAGTGAAAAAGTAAATGAATTCATCTTTCTCAAATGCCCCCAGCTCCATCTTCTCTGTTTCTTCTCTGACACGTTCAGAACAGAGTCCACATCTGTCCTCCTTTTCTTTTCTTGCTCCCAATCAGTGAACAGGAAGCAAGTCTGCCTGATCACTGCTGGGTCCCAGGCTCTTTAGCATTAGCTTTGCATACCCGAAAGCACTCAGAGAATGTAGCACAAATGAAGAGATGACCGAGCCACATATTGTGAAAGGTTTGCTTCACACCCAGAATTTAATCTTCGGGCTCTTTCATTTTTGCTAGCAGTGGTCAGTCACAACCTTGTGTAATGTAAAAGAGAAATGTCACTTGGATAAATCATATAACCTTTAATCGTAAAAAATTGCAGGCATTTTTCTTCCCTCTGCCCCGTTCCCTTTCTGTGGCCATGCAATGCTAACTTATGAATCAGGGCCTTGACAGTGCTAGGACTGGATTCTACCAGCTGAGCCATTTCTCTGGCCCTTTAAGGTGTGGGTTTGAGGAGTCAGAAAGATAGAAAAAGAATGAATGATTTTGCCTTGCATACAGCTGACCCTGATTCAATCCCTGGCACTGTATATGGTCCCCTGACCATTACTAGTGGAAGTGTTTGGAATTAGGGGTGCTGGAGAGACATGGTTTAGTGCTGGGACCTGTGAGGAGTGACTATCCCTGAATAAAAACGTTGCATTTTCTCTTGTCAATTTGTTTTTGATGGTAACAGGTACTATGGGCATGCCCAAATGTCATGCCCAACATAACAAGGACGATATGAGCCTACAGGGTAATAGTAAATGTGGTGTCGCTTGTAGAGGGGACGTTATGTGACAGGAGTTGCTGTCATGTCCCCCACTGTGTGTCAGGCCGGCCCTGTGTGTCATATAACAGGTTCTGTACAATAGGATTCATGATCTCTGAAGCTGCTGGAGCTCATAGATAATAGTTGCCCTTTCACAAGTAGCACCCTAGAGCTTCACCCCAGAGCCCAGGGTCTCAGTCCTTATACCATAGTTTCTCAAGGCAAAAGCAGCCCGATTCAGGCAAGGTGGGTTTCCTGGGGGCAGCAGGGCACCAAGGCAGCAATTCCCTACTCTTCTGCCCTGACACCCGGATGGGGCTGGGCAAAAAATCTCCTATTTGCTGGCCTGTGTGTCCTTCTCAATCCAGTGTGCCAGGAAGATGTGCTGCTGGGCCATCCAGATGACAAACGAATGAGAGCCAACCTGTCAAGTACCCTTCAAATGATAGCTGGGGTGGGGGTTTCCTTAGGAATTAGAACCCTGCACAGCAGAGAGATAGCACAGCAGTAGGGCAAGCTTCCTGACATCTCCATATGGCCCCCCAGCCTGCCAGGAGCTATTTCTGAGTGCAAAGCCAGGAGTAACCTCTGAGTGTGCTGGATGTGACCCCCAAACCAATCAATCAATCAAAAGTTTAAAAAAAATTGAAACTTTACAGCAGCCCTGTAACTTTGAGCCACATCCTTATCTTTCCCAACTTCGGTTTATTCATGAAAAGGGAATCATCTTCTCTTGCCTAAAAACGTCATCATGTGAAGATAAGAGGACGAACTGGCTCCCCCCTGACAACAAAGTGCCGCCTTTCCTTGTCACAGGAAGATGAGCCAGTAAGGGTCAAGTCCCCTGGACAAACATGAGCGGCCTGAGAAACAGCAAGTGTGTGTGGTGTGGCTGCCGGCGTCTTCTCAAGTCTGTCCCCTTAAAGCCCCTGGCTGGAGTGTGTTAGAGGACTGCAAAGAACTTGGCAAGCTGGTTCATGCGGATTCGAGATATCATCTTAGAACAGCTGAATTAGCCTCCCTTGGCCTGGATTCTGCTATCAGGCCCTTAAATCCTTCCATTCCTCAAGGCGAATACTGTATCTCATGTAGAACTCCACTCTTCTAGGCAAACTATGATGGCCTTCTGGATTCTGAGTTCTAGGCAATGGAAAAAGAGGGTTGTTGGTTTACTGGTCCTACCGTAATCAATATTCGTACTCCACCCTAGAGTGTGATCTATGATGGGATTATTGGGTTATTCCCTACTTGGTCTTCCTCCCCCACCCTAGGGTGGGCTTGGTTCTTGTCCATAAAAGCAGGCTCTGAGGAAGGCAGAGGCTCATTCTTCGGTCTTCCTCCATGAAGCTACTTTCCTTCTTAGGAGCAGAAGGCTCGTTTGGTGGGATTCCTGGCTTGAGTGTTGGATTCCCTGAACCCGTCCTTGTACCTTTTCACTGTGTGGGTTATTTCCTGCCTCAGCGTTTGCTTCCAGATCCGCGTCTTACCAGATCCTCATTGGGGAGTTTTGGGTTCCACTAGTAGAGGGTCCAGTCCCTGCCCCATCTTTGCCTGGAAAACTATTGTCCTTCCTTCAGATTAGTTCAGATATTTTTCTGCTCTGGGAAAACCTCCTCAATCCCATGGACTCCCAACTAGTTCTCTGTACTTCCAGAGCTCTTTAACCCACATGTTGAGCTTTGTTGCACTGATTACCTCAGATGTCTTGGATTCAGTAGTAATTTCACTCCAATGATTTGGATCACCTATGAGTTTTTTTATTCTTAAACTAATTATTATTATTATTATTATTATTATTATTATTATTATTATTATTATTTTGCTAAGTAGACTCTGGAGACAGCCAACACAAAAAGGACTCAAGAAATATGTGAGATGGGGCCAGAGTGGTAGCATAGCGGTTGGGTGTTTTCCTTGCACTCGACTGACCCAGGACAGACATGGGTTCCATCCCCAGCATCCTATATGGTCCCCCGAGCCTGCCAGGAGCAATTTCTGAGCACAGAGCCAGGAGTCACCCCTGAGCACTGCCGGGGGTGACTCTACAACAAACAAAAACAAAAAGAAATATGTGAGAGTGATTGTACAACATGCAAAACACTTGCCTTGCATGCAGCTGATATGGGTTCGATCCTTGGTACCTGAGTCCCACCAGGATTGGTCCTAGAACAGAGTCAAGAGTAAGCCCTGAGCACTGCTGGCTGTGGCTCAAAAACAAACAGGGGAAGAAGCCATAGCACAGTGGTAGAATATTTGCCTTGCATTCGACCAACCCAGGTTAGATTCCCAGCATCTCATATGATCTCCGGACAATAGTGTGCCAGGAGTGATTTTTTTGAGCACAGAGCCAGCAGAAACCCCTTAGTACACCAGGTGTGGCCCCCCCAAACCACAAAAACCAACAAATAAAACAAACAAAAAAGAAAAGAAGAAGAAATGCTTGCTTTATTAGCTGACCTGAAAATGGCAAAGAGAGACTGACTTATCTTTATTGAGCTTTTCTAGCAGTTTATATAGATGGAGTAACTTTTCTAAAGAGGAAAATGTGTTTTTTTTTTTTTCCTGTATCTAACCTGGTAGACTTCGTTAGTCATAAAGTCACAGCAAATCTAATTTTCTTTAGTTTGTAGTAATATTTTTCTGAACTCAGATATATGGTTATGCAATTAAGAAAATTTGGAGATGATCAAAATCTTGGTTTCTGTACTTCCATCAAGACCCTTGTTGAGATTTAGAGCAAATTCAAATTACTGTAGTTGGGACAAAACAACTCTAAAAAATTGAATCTCTTTAAATGAATTACTCTCGGGCTGGAGTGATAGCATAGCAGTAGGGCGTTTACCTTGCACGCAGATGACCTGGCATGGACCCAGGTTTGATTTCCGGCATTCTATATGGTCTCCTGAGCCTGCCAGGAGTGATTTCTGAGTGGAGAGCCAGAAGTAACCCTGAGCACTGCCGGGTGTGACCCCAAAACCAAAAACTAAAAAAAGAAAAAAAGAAAAGGAAAAAAAATTAGTCTTTTTTTTTTTTTAGCCTGTTCTCTTTCTCAAAGTTAATCAGATCTAGAACTTTGTACCTAAATTTCTAAGCTTTTTTTTTTTTTTTAAATGTATAGACATTTAGAAGTGAAGTTGGGGAAAGGAAATTGGGAAAAGAAACAAACAGTAGAGCCCCAGTAAGAACAATTAGGCATTCCATTTATCCTAGACTTGAATAATTTCCCCTTAGATTCTTGCAAATTTTGCTTTTGCAAAACTGTTCACTTACATATCTTAGTTAAAGGTTTTGAGCAATCTGGCAGAACCAATAAGGATGTACATAAGCAGTTCAATTGCTTTCTTTTTCCTTTTTTCTCCAAAGCTGGGTCCCTGTTTATAATTAGCTTTGTTTTATCTTTTGTTTTGCAGCGAAAACGGAAGCAGAGCACCCAGGATGAAGATGCTGTCAGCCTCTGTAGTCTCGACATAAGTGTAAGTGTGACCTTTCCTACCTCTCAAAGGATACCATGCTGCATACTTAAAAAAGGCTCTCCGGGTCCAGCTCTGGAAGCTGTGATCCAGGTGAAACCTTAGAGAGCCATCAAAAATGCATATTTTTTAAATGAAAATGCATAAAGAAGGCTGTGTGGTCAACTTAAACTTTCAAGCCATGTGTTTCTTGCCTGTCTTTTTTTCTTCCATAAAATGAATGCTGCTCTCTGTGTCTACAGTGAGAGTAGTTAAAACTTGCTTGGCTGTTTTAGGGCTGGTTCTAGAAGATGACCAATGAATGATTTAGATGTTTTCCAGTCTTTGACCAATGAATGGTTTAGATGTTTGCCAATCTCGGGATGAAGTTAGCAGGTTGGCCCAACTCAGTTGCCAGGTGCCCCATTATTGGCCAAAAGTACCAGCAACATGGTGGGATGAGTGATTTTGTGAGCATTAAAGAATTATGCTGTACATAGATAGCACTTGCGTGATACTTTTATTCACCTTCACTTTGGTACCAGGAAACTAGTTTCGGAAAGATTTAGCCTAGTGTAGAGCACTTACCTTGCATGTGTGAGTCCTGGGTTAGATTTACTGTAGCACATGGTACCTTAAACCCTACCAGGAATCATTTGTTGAGCACTGAGCTTGGAGTATCTTCTAATTACCACCAAGTGTGGCCCAAAAAACAAGAAAGAAAAGAAAAAAAAAAAAAAAAAAGAAAAGAGGGCCCTGAGTGGTAGTAGAATTGGCCAAATGCTTGCATTGAATGTTTCCTACCTGTGACACTACCTATGAGCTCCCAATTCCCCCATCAGGCGTGATCCCTGAGCGCAAGTCAGGGATAAGTCCTCAACACTGCCAGGGTAGCCCAAAAAACCAAACTGAAAGGAAAACAAATCAAACATAAAGCCCCAAACCAACCAAAAAGAAGTTTTCTGAGAATCAACGGAACAGTAAGAGTATCAAGCACATTGCTAGGTCGTATATTATGGCCACCCGCTACATGTTTAGCTTCTTTAGTTTTTTTTTAAATCAGATGTTTTTGCATAAAATACTTAAATATCAGGGTAGTGAGTGCTGATGGTAAAAGACATAAATTGTGTCCTTGAATATTTCAGCTCATGTTCATGGAGGTTTCATTTCAGCTGGTTTCTTTGCAAAGTCCCACTGACACAACTGGGAAGCCTACTTGGGCCTCACTCTGGGGGCTCTGGGTAGGAATTTGGGGTCCTCTCCATTATCGGTTCTTCTTTCTTATACTCTTTGAAGTTTAGTCTTTCATACACTTTCATACACATAGATGTGGATGCATCTAACATTAGACCCAGTTCTTTTGTCACTTTAGAAACCACAAAAACCATTGTTGTATGATGAGAATGCTTCTGTGCTCAGAATTCAGAAGTGAGTTGTGGTCTGGAAACTGTCTGTAGTAAACAAGGACACTTGGGCAATGTCTTTATGTCATTTATTTATTTATTTATTTATCTATCATCTATCTATCTATCTATCTATCTATCTATCTATCTATCTATCTATCTATCTATCTATTTTGGTTTGGGGGCCACACCCTTTGACGCTCAGGGAACTCCTGGCTCTGTGCTCAGAAAGCTCTCCTGGCTCAGACCATAAGGGATGCCAGGGATTGAACTGAGGTTTCTCCTGGGTCAGCTGCATGCAAGGCAAACACCCTACTGCTGTGCTATTTCTCTGGCCCCAATTTGGGATTAGATCTTCTAAAACTATTGTAAACAATTCAAGTTGCAAAGGACACAGATTAGGGGTGCTCTTTGGGTTAGTGAAATTATTCAAGTTTCTTGTGGTGTGAACAACACAATATAATGAGCCTGAGATGGCATCTAATTGATAATGTATTATAATTTATAATTATAATTTATGATCTAATTTGTAATGCACTTGTACATCTTTAGTTCACCTGATGGGTTCGTTTCCATCTTTAGGCCATCCGATTAATGGAGCCTCGTAAATTTACTAGATTGCCGTGGGAGTGGAATCAAAAGACATTCTTAGGACCAGAGAGATTGCTCAGAGGGGTGGGGGTACATACTTTCATAAGGGATCCCTAAGTTTGATTTCTGGCACTTTATGGTCTTCTGAGCACCCTACATCACTGAGCCAGCACCACTAAGTATGGTTTCCCTTAAATGTAAACAAAAACAAAAAAAGATGATGTCTATATGTTTTTACCAACTGATAAGATGATGTCTATATGTTTTTACTAACTGAATGCTTTTCTATCAACAAGTGAGGGGTAGGCAACTTCCTTTATCAGCAATAAGTTTTGTGTGTGTGTGTGTGTGTGTGTGTGTGTGTTTGCAAGTTTTTTAGTGATGTGGAAATGATTTGGATCATTGAGTTTTAGAATTTAAAAATTACTTATCCAATCTGTTTTCAATTCTTCTCACTTTGAAGCTGAGGAAGTGAAAACTTCTGGAGGAAAAGTAACTTAGGCAAGACTTTTTGTGTAGGTTATTTCTAAGAACATGCCTCATTGTACTTTTCTTTTCAACAATGCTTTATTTTTAATTCATTATTGGGTCATACCTAATGGTGTTCAGGGGCTAGTCTTGGCTGAGTGACCCCTAGTGATGCAGGATCAAATCAGGATTGGCAGGATGCAAGGCAAGTAAGTCCTTCAACCACCTGTACTATCTCTCTGCCTTCCCTCAACTATACTTTTCAGGAAAGACAGTCTCTAGAAGCTTTTGGTCAAGGAATCACTAAAATATTATATAAACATAACATATAAATATATTACATTATTCTATATTATTGATATTATATATATCTTATGGGTTGTGATTGGTTTTCTTTTGCATTGAGGATCTTGCCTTCTCATCAAGATTGCTTAAACTGGGGCTGGAGAGATAGCACAGAGGTAGGGTGTTTGCTTTGCACGCAGCTGATTCAGGATGGATGGTGGTTCGAATCCCAGCATCCCATATATTCCCCTGTGCCTGACAGGATCAATTTCTGAGCACAAGGCCAGGAGTAACCCCTGAGTGCCGCTGGATGTGACCCTCCCAAAACACACACACACACACACACACACACACACACACACACACACACACACATACACACACACACAAGATTTCTTAAATTTCATATACTAAATAATACAGTTTATTTTCTCCTTTATAACACAGTCTATCTCTCCTCTCTCTCTCTTCCTCATTCTCCCTCTCTTACTCTGTCTCTCTTCTATTCTCTCTCTCTCACACACTCACAATGTTCTTTTACAGCAGAGTCTTTTTGAAAAAGAAATGCACTTTTATACTTAAGTGAATTGCCTAGAAATTTCCCTCAATATTGGCAGATAGATTCTAGAGCCTGGCAGAATAACATCTTGTCACATAGAATAACTATAAAAATTAGAGTGATTCAAAATTTAATTGCATCTGCCCCAATCTTGAGCCAAGCCAACAGCTGACAGTCCCCCCTGTGGACCAGCCCCCAACCAGCTTGGGGTGCCAGGGAAGAGAAAGTTCTGGAATGCAGCTCCTGAAGAGTATGCACCTAAGCTGAGGTGGAGAGCAGGAGGAGCACGAAGCCAGGCTGCCCCTGCCCCACCTAGCCCTGGGCACCTCCGTTTTGTACTTGGTTGTTTTTGTAATTTTGTGTGAGAGGCCTACAGGAAATGACTTCGTCATAGCCTTAACCAAATTCTTTTGATACTTCCTCAAATCGGATGCTCTCATCACCTGCAGCTTCCCAGGAGCTCTGTGAGTTCTGTGTCTCAGAGCAACTCCCTATCCCCGCGGCCCATCTGAAAACGGGGTTCACCCCAAGTTGAACTCCCTAAGCACATGTGGCCACCTGCCTAAGGCACACTAGGTAAGTGGCCAAACCCCTGGTCTGGCCTGTACCCTCCAGGCATGTATGTAGTGCTGCAGCTGGGACATCCGTGACACTGACCTGATTTATTTTTCAAATTTATTTAAAGAAAAAGCATCACATAGTTGACATAGTTAATCATAATACATTTGTTTCCAAATAAATAATAGCAAAATTACTGGGAAAAAATTAAATGAAAGAAAAAGGTTAAAAAAGAAAGAAAAAAGAAAAAGTATAATATGATGATTATATAATAATAAAAAAAGCACATATGTGAAAATTATTTTATCTCAAATGAAGTCATTGATACAATGGCAGAAAGTTTAGTAAGGAGGCCGGAGAGATAGCACAGTGTTGGGGTGTTTGCCTTGCCCAGTTCTATTCCCGGCATCCCTTTTGGCCCCCCAGCCTGCCATTTCTGAGAGTAGAGCCAGGAGTAACTCTTGAGCACCGCTAGGTGTGGCCCAGAAACCAATCAACCAACCAATCAGTCAATAAATAAATAAAATTAAAAAAAAAAAAAAACAAGTTTAGTATGGTTGTGTTGTTGGCTGTCCTTTCTGTTAAATTAGTGTGTTCCTAGAGGGAAGACAGCCTCAAACAAATGAAGTTGTCCAGAAATTCAAAACTCTATGACTAATACGACACTTTTTAGGAGCAGGTACTCAGCTGCCGGGCCTCCTGGAAGAAGGAAGATATTGGGGGTAGGGGGAGGTGGGTGCCCACACTCTTTCCAAAAAGCCCTTGTGATATCAGCCCCAAAAACTAGGTAATGAAAAGTATCTGAAATAAAAGGTGGATTCCAATGGATGACTCATACTATACCAGAATGTGCAAGGGTTTGGAAAAGTAATATTAATAACTCTGAGACTTGTTACATGGAATAAATGGAAAGCTGTTCAGTAGATAATATGCTTTGAAAAAGAAGTTGCTAGATGAGGGGAGTGGGTCTTTATGGAAGTTCAGACCACAACTTAGCTCACTACTGTACCTACAGTGGGATCTTGGTAAATATATATTGGCTTATAGATTTTTAAAAAAGGAAACAAGGGGCCAGAGAGATAGCATGGAGGTAAGGCATTTGCCTTGCATGCAGAAGCACGGTGACCCCTGAGCCTGCCAAGAGCAATTTCTGAGTGTAGGGCCAGGAATAACCCCTGAGAGCTGCTGGGTGTGGACCCCCCCCCAAAAAAAAGGAAACCAAATTAGTAAGCCCTTGTAATGTATATGGGGGTTGACTATGCGCACCCACTCTAAAGTAGTATAAAGCTAGGAAATGGTAACAATGGATGAAACCACCTTTGTTTATTTATTTTTGGCCATACCTGGTGGTACTCAGGGCTTACACCTGGCTCTGTACTCAGGGATAACTCCTGGTGGTCTCAGTGGATCATATGTAGTACTAAGGATTAAACCAGGTTTGCCATGTGCAAGGCGAAAGAAACACAACACCCTACACACTATACTATATCTCCAGCCCCACTTTTTCCCCTTTTGATGAAAATGCACCTAGTGCCTCTTAGGCTATCTGTGTGATGATAACCCCAACATTCCTCCCAACACCTTCTTTATTTTTATTTTATTTTGGTTTGGGGCCACACCCGATGATGCTCAGGGGTTACTCCTGGCTCTGCACTCAGAAATTGCTCCTGGCTTGGGGGACCCTATGGGATGCTGGATTCAAACCACCATTTGTCCCGGATCAGCTGCATGCAAGGTACCCTACTGCTGTGCTATTGATCCAGCCCCAATCTTGCTTTATTTTAAAGTCTCCAGTGGATCTTCGGCATTGATGCTCAGGAGGGAGATTTCCCCTCTAAATTCCTCACCAACCTCTTACTGAACTTGGACTTAGAGATTCAAATAGGTAGCTAAGGAAATAACTGATTTTTCAGAACAGGCCTGCTTAGTTTTGGGGGGTGGTCTCATGACCTTTTAGGGGGAGCATTTGGTGATAGTTCAGGGCTCCAGAAATGTTACAAAATTGAGTTCTTAGACCCCCGGAGGCCCAGCTGAAGCTCCATGCTAAGGTCTCCTCTCACAAGGAACTGAAAGGGTCTTGAGACACTATGGTGTATGTCTCCGAAGAATTATTCTCCTACCTTCGCCCCCAGTTCTTGCTAAAAAAAAATATGAATTCTGACTGGAGAAAGTCCATGTTCATTGATGATATAATTAGACTCTATTTTTTCCTACACTTCACGAAATCCACTGGCTGTACACCCAGCTTCCTGGCAGAATAATACGCAAATTATGGGGGGTGGGCAGCCAGCAACCTATATTTTTGAGAACAATTTGCAGCGTAGAGAATGCTCCGAGCAACCGCCTACAAATCTCTCACGTCAGATGATAGGTGTGGGCTGGTTTCAGGGACATTGCGTCCCCCACAGCACTTTTCTCATTTAGACTCAACTGGAGGGGGGCTACGCAAATGAATTTAGGGTTTCCTGGTCCCCACTAAAGGCTGTTGGAAGAACAACAAAGTGGGTACAAGTACTATGGTGTACCGTACTTAACACTTAGCATCAGACATTTTAAGAAGCAACGGAATCTGCATTGATATAAAAAGTTTCAGTGATAAAATTAATGTACAAGGTTAAAAGAATATACATACTATTCATTTATCTATATGTAATATAGATATTTATATTATATGAATGTGTTCTTGGTAGGAAAATTGAAAAAATGTGAATAATAGAATTCTTCAATAATCTCACCTCAAAGTAGTAACTACATTTTGATGTTTTTTTGTTTTTTGTTTCCTGCCTTTATACATATGCCCCTTTAAAAGTGTTTTAGTATGGGGCTGGGGAGATGATTCCAAGGATTGGAGCACATGCTTTTGTTTGTGGAACCCAGGTTTGATCCTTGGAATCACACACACACACACACACACACACACACACACACACACACACACACACACACACACACACAAACACACACACACACTCACACACACATACACACACACACACACACACCAATTCATTTTGTAAAACTACAGACATATAAAATGGTATAAATGATACCACAAAGCTCCAAATAGAGACTGGGAAATAGCTTAAGTGGTAGACCACGTGCCTAACATGTATAATGCCGTAAATTCAGTTCCCCATATTGCATTTGCCACCTGCTCATAGCATTGGGTGTGGCCTTGGTGACCCCTGAGTGCCAGAAGCTTTAACTGCTGGCCCACATCTGGCCAAGCTCCCTTAGGTATACATATGTGGCACTGCCAGGACGGTTCTCCCCAGTCAGGGAGCATTTATTTATTTATTATTTATTTTAATATTTCATTGAAACCATTGGAATTTACAAAGTTCTTCATGGTTGGGTTTTAGACATACAATGTTTCAAAGCCAACCCCACCTCATTCCACTAATATTCCCAGAGTGTATTCCATACTGCCCCTGCCCCCCAGCCCGTGAGCATAAAGGCCCAATTTGGGTTTTGATTATTCAAGTTTGGGTCTCATGATTTCATTGTGTTTGAATCTGACTCGGATATTTAGTTCTGTCCTTTTTTATTTTTTTTGGGGGGGGGGGTCACACCCGGCAGTGCTCAGGGGTACTCCTGGCCTCCTGGCTCTATGCTCAGAAATCACTCCTGGTGGGCTCGGGGGACCCTATGGGATGCTGGGATTTGAACCACCTTCCTTCTGCATGCAAGGCAAACGCCCTACCTTCATGCTATTTCTCCGGCCCCATTTCTGTCCTTTCTTAACACCACTGATGCACCTGAGACCTCTTGGCCCCTGTCCCCCATCCTTTCATATTAGTGTTTCTCCTCCTTCGTTCAATTTCTTTCCTTTCCCTTGCTATACTACGGAGCCAAGGGTGTTCTAGACAACTGCCAGGGAGCATTTCTGGTCATGATCCTGATTGTAAAAATAAAAAGCATGGTCTGTAGAGATACTACAGGGAGAGTGCCTTGAACTCACTGACCAGGTTTCAATCTTCAGCACCCTATATAATCCCCTGAACCCTGCCAGTATCCTTGAACATAGCACCAGAAGTAAGACCTATGTACTTCTGGGTGTGGTTCACCCCCCCCCAGAAAAACAAAATCAAAACAAACAAACAAAAAATCCAAGTAGCTACCAATGCAAATGGAAACATATGCTCTTCATAGTAAAGCCAAAGACCTCTGCAAACCCCCTTGTTTGTTGAATATTATTGCTGGTCCAGAGAGATAGTCCAGGCATTAAAGTGTTGACTTTGTACAATATCATCCTATAAGCACCACTGGGTGTGGCTCTAACATATCCCCATCACAAACACACACAAACACATACATACATACGCACAATTATTGCTGTCTTACCCGTCTATAAACTTGCTATGTATCCTTAAAAATGCAAGAAAAGGCAGCCGACTCCTCTGCGGACTCATGCTGCGCGGCCCTCCCTATCTACTCCCCCTAATGTGGACTGCTACTTGAAACTGGTCTTACTCCCAAAAGTAGCCCCAAGGCAAGATCTCTTCCAGGACCTCCCTGCCGCAAACCATTTGCCAATCTGAAGAAGGTCAGGGGGCGTGATGGAAAAGTGCCGGAGAACCCACACACCACAAGAAAAACCCAAAAGACAATGAGAAAAACTGTACTCCCAACATAAGCATAAGACCTGTATTACACCACCCCTTTACTTGCTTTTCCCCAAATGTAAAGTAGTCTATTGCAAAAAAAAAAAAATGTTGAGTTCTAACACATTAAAGAGTATTCCTGGGGCCGGAGCAATAGCACAGTGGTATTGCATTTGCTTTGCATGCAACCAACATAGGGTGGATAGCAGTTTGAATCTTGGCACCCCATATGGTCCCCCCAACCTGCCAGGGGTGATTTCTGAGCACAGAGCCAGGAGTAACCCCTGAGCACTGCAGGGTGTGACCCCCCCAAAAAAAGACAAAAACAAAAAAGATTATTCCTGTATCATCTATTTGTATTGATATTATGTCATCATATTCTGAAATTCTCAAGAACATTTTGTTATTTTGAGTAACTAGACTTTGTCAAACAGATGCATCAAAATTGGTTAACCAGTCCTTTATTGGATGTTTCAATGAGATTCAATTTTTCATTGTTATAAATATTACTGATATCCATGAATAGCTTTGTGTATTCTCTTATTTTCTCTTCTGTGATTCTGGGGTCAAACCCAGAGGTGCTCAGATGTTACTCCTAGTTCTCCATTCAGGAATCAGTCCTGTACAGCAGCTCATGGGGCCATCCAGGATTTCATAGATTAAACCCAGTCAGTCATGTGCAAACATGCCCCATATTCGCTGTACTATCACTCCTGTGTATTTATTTTATATGTAAAATGGATAAAATATTAAGTTCCTGACTGAAAGGAGGTGAATATTTTTAAACTCATGGATGAGTTTATATTTCTCTGGCCGTGAGAGATAAAAAATGCAGTTTAGAGAAGAGTTCCTTTGGACATTCGTTGATTCCTTACTATATTTCTTTATATCCTGTATAATTTATATCGTATATAATGAGATATAATTCTGTATCTGTCCCTCTCCTTCTGACTACCTTCCCTCAGTATCGTGCTCTCCAGTTACACCAGGCCAGCAAATTGCATGATTTTTATCTTTCTTATAACCAACAAATATTCGACTGTGTATATGTACCATAGTTTCTTTATCTAATTATCTGCCCTTGGACACTTCTTTACTGTAGGGAGATGAAGGGGAATAGGATAGGGATAGGTGGGTGTTGGCCACTGGGACAGTGGTGGAGGTAAGCTGACTCTTGGGTGGAGTGGAGGGTGTGGTGTTGGGGTATTTCATGCATGAAAACTTGACAGTATTTAGATTACTTACCAGTAATGTAAATCATGGTGCCTAAAATAAATATTTTAAAGTTGGCAATAGTGTCTTTAAGTGCTCATAAGTAGGGAAAGTAATAGAATGTGTAATTTTTTTCAAGTTTCTTTAGCCTTTCTCTTTACTTTTTTCTCTAATCCATTCCTAAGTTTATGGGTTCCTTATGTGACATTTGATCACATGTCACTCTCCCTTGACAAATCCCAGCTGTTCTCTCTCTGTCTCTGTCTCTCTCTGTGTTTGTCTCTCTCTATCTTTATCTCTCTCTCTCCCTCTCGTTATTATAGGGGCCACATACCTTAGTGCTCAGATCTGAGGGCCACCCAACCATGCCTTGGCCATGTGGTATGGGCATCAAACCCAGGCCTACATACAATGAATATGTTCTTTTTTTTTTTTTTTTTGGTTTTTGGGTCACACCCAGCGGTGCTCAGGGGTTACTCCTGGCTGTCTGCTCAGAAATAGCTCCTGGCAGGCACGGGGGACCCTATGGGACACCGGGATTTGAACCAACCACCTTTGGTCCTGGATCGGCTGCTTGCAAGGCAAACGCTGGGCCCAATGAATATGTTCTATCACTTGAATTGCTTCCTGAGACACAGGCCTGTCTCATAGGGAGGCAGCCAGGCTTGTGATGACAGGGCATCCTTTCCGTGCTGGTGGATTTCTGCATGAGAGTGTCCAGATCAGACCAGAGGTGGGATGGAATCCATTTGATCCTCCCAGCGTTCCTGCGACCATGGGTGGTCCCATGCTCTTCTTGGTTGAGATTCAGAGAGATAACCATTCGCTCAGAGGCCCAGTTTACTGTTGTGTCAAGCCCAAGATGGTTGGATTTCACAACTCCCTCCTACTGTCTCCAGAACAGGAAAAAAATGGAGATAAAAAGCATTTGCCTCCTGGGGGCTGTGGATATGGGGAGGTTCTGTGGTTTTTTTTTTGAAAAACCTCCTTTGAGGCTTATGGCATGCATTCCCAAATTACAGTTATCTGTGCTTTCTGATGACTTACTTTCCTTGTTGTGTGGCTGTCAGAGGACTAGAATCAGGATAGAAGTGGAGAAAATTTTCCTGTCTCAGTTGAGCTAAAGAACATCTCCTTGCTAGGAGATGTTCTACCAGACCCAGAAGAACAGCCAGATTATTTTATCTCTGCTCAGCCAAGGCCAGATAATTAAAAAAGATACCAGTTGTGTGGTTTTGTTTCTCTTGATGTCTTCTGGAACATGCTAGCTGGGGAGATTAGCTTTGCCCTGGCTAGCACAAGGCCTCAATGAATTACGCAGGAGGTTTTAATAATGCGCTTTATCACCAAGGCGACCAGGCCTGCCTCTGAGGTTGGTCTTCATTAACACATACTTATGTTTGACCTGTTAGCATTTTTTGGTTAGGAATTTATGATCCGTGCCTGCTCTCTGTGAAAACGTCTGGCCCTAAAGGAGAGCGGAAACCTGTGTTGAGTCCATGGTTGTTCTTGCTGGCCATCTTGAATGGCTTCTTTCCTCCTGGTTGGCAGACTCCTGTCATTGTGCCTGTGGCCTAAGTGATGGAGGGTTGAAGATGGTGGGATGAAGATGGTTTCTATTGAGCCACCTCAGAAAAACAGTGACAAGACAATTCCAAGGAGCTTCACAAGTGGCTCTAGGAAGCGAATGATGTGACCATCTAAGGAGTCACTTCTCTTTTCAAAGGTAATGACCAACTGAAAAACTGAAAGTGTCATGTTTACAGAACGGACACTGAGGCTTGAATTATGACCAGATGTGTGCTAGGTAGATGAACTAAGTTACTAGAAGTTCTTAACCTTTGATATCTGTGAAACCTCTTAACACCCCAGGCTTGGAAGATGGTTGATTGCTGCTTAAAATTAAAAACAAAATTACTGGTGCTGGAGTGGTGGCGCAAGTGGTAGGGCATTTGCCTTGAACGGGCTAACCTAGGGACGAACCATGGTTTGATCCCCCGGCATCCCATATGCTCCTCCAAGCCAGGAGTGATTTCTAAGCACAGAGCCAGGAGTAACCCCTGAGCGTCACCAGGTATGGTCCCAAAATGAACAAACAAACCACCCTCAAAACCAAAATTACCACAAAGCTCTAATTCAATTGAAATATAGCTAGCAAAATATTTAAGGTATACATTTATGGTAAGAATTATTCATGTCGGGCCAGAGAGATAGCATGGAGATAAGGCATTTGCCTTGCATGCAAAAGGACAGTGGTTCGAATCCCGGCATCCCATATGGCCCCACGAGCCTGCCAGGAGCAATTTCTGAGCATAGAGCCAGGAGGAACCCCTGGGTGCTGCCGGGTGTGACCCAAAAACCAAAAACCAAAAACAAACAAACAAAAAACCCTTCAAATTAATTTTTCTATAGGTGGATGGACATGGAAACTATTAGTCAGGGGGAGAGAGAGACACACACAGAATAGTCTCACTCATCTATGGGATTTAGGAAAAATAAAAGACATTAAGGCCAGAGAGATAGCAGCGCAGTAGGGCATTTGCCTTGCAAGTGGCCCGCCCAGGATTGACTGCGGTTTGAATCCCTGCATCCCATATGGTCTGCCGAGCCTGCCAGGAGTAACTCCTGAGCACTGCCGGGTGTGACCCCAAAACAAAAAACAAACAAAAATTAAAAATTAAAAAAGAATTATTTATGTGCTCCTTAATTAATGCAGTCAGTAATCAGATCTGACCACAGTTCAAGTAACTTTGAATAATACCCATCCTACTTTCAAGGAACTGATAAGGTTTGAAATTCTTATACCAACTACTCTTTGAAAATAGAAGCTTTCTATGGTGATGAGGCCACAGACTGCTTCTGTGATGGGTGTTTCTCTTCACACTAGAAGTGAATGACAAACTTAAGTCATCAGTGAGTTATAGGGCTGCTGTTGTCTATGCAAGCTCACTAATTATCTGAATTTTATCCATAGATTCTCTGAGGAGTCTAGATTAAGAATGACTATTTAAGGGCTGAAGGGAAAATTCAATGGTTTGGGGCTCATGATATGTGTGCAAAACTGCTGGGTTCAAACCCCAGAAACTGCGCGGGCCTCTTAAACACCACTGGGAGTAACCTCTAAGCACAGAGCCAGGATTTAGTACCTAGCCACTCCTGGGAATGGCCCCTGAGTATGGCTAGGTGTAGTTGCTTCTAAAACAAACAACAAACAGAAACAACAAGATGCTTCTTGAAGATGCTTGATGTGTTAAAGACATTGCATTCCTTTCTTTAAATTAAAATTACTGACATAAAAAAGCCAACAATGATTTTGACTTTGTTGGTATATGAGATAATGTCTTAAAAGGAGAGAGTATAAAATGTTCCACAGAAGTCAAGAACAAAGAAAATAATATTCTATTATTGTATTATTATTATTATTATTATTGGTTTTTGAACCACACCCGGTGACGCTCAGGGATTACTCCTGGCTCTGCGTTAAGAAATAGCTCCTGGAGCCGGGTAGGTGGCGCTGGAGGTAAGGTGTCTGCCTTGCAAGCGCTAGCCAAGGAAGGACCGCGGTTTGATCCCCCGGCGTCCCATATGGTCCCCCCAAGCCAGGGGCAATTTCTGAGCACATAGCCAGGAGTAACCCCTGAGCGTCAAACGGGTGTGGCCCAAAAACCAAAAACCAAAAACAAAAACAAAAAAAACAAAAAAAAAAAGAAATAGCTCCTGGCTTGGGGGACCATATGGGACGCCAGGGGATCAAACCGAAGTCCTTCCTAGGTTAGTGCCTGCAAGGCAAATGCCCTACCACTTGTGCCACTGCTCTGGCTCCTAGCCTCATTATTATTATTATAAACCACAGCTGGCAGTGCTCAGGAGCTATTTTCCAGCTCAGTGCTTAGTGGTCACTTTTGGATTAACTGAGGTACCAGCTGGGCCTGGGGATCAAACCGAAGCCTTTGTATGTGCTCTTGTCCACTGAGTTATCTCTTTGGCTTTGTCAAAGTACCTTTGAATTATTTATCAGGATTGATATTTAGAGGATTCTTTGAGACATATTTAGTTTTTTGGAAATGACTGAGTTGGAACAAGGGAGATAGTTTAAAGATCTAGATAAAGCATGCAAGAGCCCCGATTCAGACTCTAGCACCTACGTCATACAGTACCCCTGAGCAACCTTCATGTTACTTTCATGTTAGAGTGAATATTCATTTGAAGTGACTTTTATAGTTCAGTCCTGTGGTAAATGATTCTGCTTCCATTCATGAACACTAAATTTATTAAAAACAATTTTTAAATAAAAAATAATCAAAATTAAAAAAATAAAATAAAAAAGGGGCCAGAGCGGTGGCACTAGAGGAAAGGTGTCTGCCTTGCTCACGCTAGCCTAGGATGGATTGCAGTTTGATCCCCTGGCCTCCCATATGGTACTCCCAAGCCAGGAGCGATTTCTGAGTACAGAGCCAAAAGTAACCCCTGAGAATCAAATGGGTGTGCCCCCCCAAAATAATCAAAATGTTACCTAATGAAGAGACTAAAAATAGATGAAGAGAGGTTATCTTTATCACCATCATTATGCTTCATTTAAGTGCTGTATACACCTTTGAAATTAAATTAAATTAAATCTTAAATGTGTATTCCTCTGTAACTCCCATGGCTTAAAAGTTTGTATTTGTGAATTCAAAGAATAAGCTTATGGTATTGACAAACTATACATTTCAACTGACTTACCTGGTGTCATTCGCGGTACAAACAACAGCAACACTACAAGAAGGAAAGGTTCACAAATACATTTGCTCAAGGTTTCTGTCGGAAACAAGCCTTGGGTTGTCCACCTAAAAATTATGTCTCAAAAAATTGGTAGGAAGTCCCATTCAGGTTTCCATTCCCAGATAATTGAGGTTTCCCCAGAATGACTTATGTAATTGCAACAGACCTCAACTATGATCTGGTTTGATTCCTAGTTTCAATGACAGAAGATATTTTTCTTGTTGTCTTGCTTTTCTTAGTTAAAGCTAATGTAATACAGTGACACTTACCCTGCACAAATACTGTGTTTTCTTTTTTTTTTTTTTTTTGGTTTTTGGTTTTTGGGTTACACCCGGCGGTGCTCAGGGGTTACTCCTGGCTGTCTGCTCAGAAATAGCTCCTGGCAGGCACGGGGGACCATATGGGACACCGGGATTCGAACCAACCACTTTTGGTCCTGGATTGGCTACTTGCAAGGCAAACGCCACTGTGCTAGCTCTCCGGGCCCAAATACTGTGTTTTCTATATTACTTGATAGTTAAACTTAGGAGAAACTTCTGGAAAAAAATGAAAGGAAAGGGTCCAGGAGAATTCTTCAGGCTTGTGTGTCTTCCTCCATTCTGTTGCTAATTAATATTCACAGCACAAGTCATTTCATGGAGGCTGAACAGGTGGATTCTTTGTAAGCAACAGCCCTGGTGATCTGGACAGGACACATTTGAAACAGAATCGCAGGCTTCTTTCTCTCTCTCTCTCTCTCTCTCTCTCTCTCTCTCTCTCTCTCTCTCTTTCTTTCTTTCCCCCCCCTCTCTCTTTCTTTCTTTCTCCCCCCCCCCTCTCTCTTTCTCTCTCTTTCCATGGTCAAGGCCCTCACTTTGAGCTAACTCCTTAGACTCCAGCAGGGAGGGAATTGTAGGTGTTTATTGGGATTCTTTTCTGAGCAGATTGGTTTCTTCGTCTTCCGTTCTATAAATGAGATTTCTTTTCTTTTCTCTACACATCCGAAAATATAAAAGCCTAAAATTAGAACCTTCTAAGGAACATCAAAATCAATAATTCTCAAATGTTTTTCTTTGCCATCACTTGGCAAAGAAATGTAATTTTTGAGGGACAGGCTTATGCAAATTCCATTTAAGGAAATATTCACTAGTATAGAAATAATGAGATCTTTAGTGCATTTATTGAACCATTCACAAATTCAATTAGCTGTAATTCATTGAGTTCTGATATGCAAAAAGGATCATGAAGGAAGCAAAGTATAAGACACATTCATCTGAAGAAAAGTGGGGTTTGCTATTAACCGGCTCTCAGGACTGGGAATGAAGTTCAAGGTTAAATAAAGCCTTAAATGTAGGTGACCTAGAGGGGCTCAAGGGACTATTTATGGTACCTGGGATTGAATCTGGGTCAGTGCTTGCTAGGCAAGAAACATATCTACTCTACTATCTCTCCAGTGTATTCTTTTTCTTTCAGCTGATCAACCCAAAAGTTTTCATTGGGAGGTGCTATGCTTCGTTCTTTGCAAAAGTTGAGCTTCAGGAAAAAAAAAAGAAAGAGAAAGAAAAGAAAAATGTTAATCTATTGAGAGAATACCAAATAATGGCTAAACTGGACAACTTTTAAATTAGCTTAGAGAATATTCCTTTATTCTATTTTAGTGATCCACCATGAATGAGAGAACACTACTGGGGCCAAAGTGATTGTACAGGGTACTCACCTAACACGAAAGTTGACCTGGGTTCCATCTCCAGTACCATATGATTGATCCCCTGCAACTGTCAGGAGTAATTCTTGAGTGCAGAACCAAGAGTAACCCCTGAGCACCATGGGGTGTAGCCCCCCAAAACAAAACAAAGCAAAGGAATGAGAGAATACTATATAGATTCAGATGATAACATTCTGTCTATTGTCTGGTTATAATTTTTAACCAATAAAAATGCATCTTAGGGCCCGGAGAGATAGTACAGTGGCGTTTGCCTTGCAAGCAGCCAATCCAGGACCAAAGGTGGTTGGTTTGAATCCCGGTGTCCCATATGGTCCCCCGTGCCTGCCAGGAGCTATTTCTGAGCAGACAGCCAGGAGTAACCCCTGAGCACTGCCGGGTGTGGCCCAAAAACAAACAAAAAAAATGCATCTTAAATGGGGAAAAAAATAAATTACATTGTGTAGTAGGTGGTCTTGGCATGGGTGCTGGGTGCTGTTCTCAGTCAGTGTTTTTATTTTGGTGTGCTGTGAATTTGAGTAGGTCTCTGGAATTCTTAAACCTGCGAGGGACCTGCATGTCTTTTGAGTTAAAGACATTTTATTTTTGTAAGAGATGGTCGTTGAAGCTGAGGCAAATCAAGTATCCTCCCTCAAAAGACTGAGGAAACCAGGCTTAGGACTTCTGTTCTGAATTGCTCCTTAAATCCAAGAGAAGGTAAGAGCTCTGAGTTCTGATGCTGACATCTAAGATTCTGGCCTCACAGCCTCCGAACTTTGAAACCTTGAACGATGATCTAAACCATGTCACAATTTTTGTTGTTGTTGGAAAATGCAGATGAGGGCCAGGAGATGGCTTAAGTGGTAGAGCACCGGTTTTACAGTGTGAGACTCCAGGATTAATCTGTGGAAACTCAGAGTCCTTTATTTTATTTTATTTTATTTTATTTTATTTTATTTTATTTTATTTTATTTTTTTGGTTTTTGGGTCACACCCGGCGGTGCTCAGGGGTTACTCCTGGCTGTCTGCTCAGAAATAGCTCCTGGCAGGCACGGGGGACCATATGGGACACCAGGATTCGAACCAACCACCTTAGGTTCTGGATCGGCTGCTTGCAAGGCAAACGCCGCTGTGCTATCTCTCCGGGCCCATCAGAGTCCTTTATTACTACCATGGGGGTGCCAAGAGAGACAGACACAGTGAGAAGAAAGATAGAAGTCTATTGGTTTGTTTTCTGATAATTTATTGGTTTATTTTTATGGTAATTCTATTTACCATTCCTTTAAGTTTTATTGGAGCTAAATTACATGGAATAAGTTTGTTATATGCCTGCCAAAAGTAGGGGAAGTGGCTGGGGGTGTGGGAGAAGGAAATCAGGGGATATTGGTGATAGGATTGATGTTGGAAATTGTAAATAATGGTGTCTTAATAAAAACAAAGTAAAAGAAAGAAATAAAGAAGGAAGGAGTGAAGAAAGGTAGAAAGGAAGTAAGGAAAGAAAAAAGAGAAGAAGAAGGAAAGAAGGAAGGAGGGCAGATAATAATTGTATTTCTGTTAGGATTTAATACGATATTACAAGTAGAATTGTGTTACAATACCTGGCATAAGTGTGTACTTACTGATGTTTTTGTAAAATAACCCAGGAGTAGGGAATAACCATAGACAGGGACATTGTCTATTCTAGGCAAAACTGTCTCCCCCATGCCCAAGAATATGCCTGGTATATATCCAGCTCTCCATCAAGATTTACCGAATGGACTTTTTCCCAAATGTAAAATTGGCAACCCCCATAAGAGATAAATGATACCAGGAAGGGAGAGATATGATGCTTATGTTTTGCTTAAAACTAGAAAGTAGGGGGATTCTGTGTCTCTGTGGGTTTATTTTAAAATCAATCTCTTCATCACTGTCACTAGGTACCTTAAATAGAACTTTGAAAGACTTGCAATTCACATTGGTGACAATAAAAATGATTTAAAAGGAAAGAATCACTGAAAGAAATAATCTCTTCACTAAATAATAGAAGTATTTAAAAATTACTTCAGCAATTGGATTATTTCACACAGCTTCATTCAGACTCAAACAGCCTTCATCAAAGACCTATTGGTTGCTTGTTGCTGCTGCCATCTTGGTCTTTAATCAGTGCCACACCATTAGCACCACCTCTATCAGGGCCACCTTCATGTCCATTATGACAAAAGGAGGCTCGGGGACTCTCTACCCTGGTGTCCTCTGCTTCCTTTGACTCTTTGTGATCTTGTCTCAATGCTGCAGTTAAAGGGTTTCTTCTTAAGTCACCTCAGTCTGTCTCATGTCTCTCTCCTGCCTTGGTAGCATTGCCACGTCTTCCTAGTAGTCTCCGAGGCAATCATGATTGGTCATGTTGTTCATTTTTGATCTCATCATCCACTTCTGATCCCCTTTGTCTGGGTTCCATCCACACCAGTCTTCCTTTGCCCTTCTTTACTCAGACCACAGAGCATTGGCAGTTTGCTGTTGCTCTCTCCATAAAAAGTTTGTTCAGACACTCACATGATTGACTTCTTTCCTTCATGTATCTGCTCCCCTGGTCATGGATAGACTTTTTCCATCTGCTCACGTGAAGAGGCATTTCCATCTCTAACCCTCCACCTTTAGACTACACTATGCCTTATTTTTTTAACTTGATGTTTTTCATAATATTTATTATCACCTGCCACATGATTTATTTGGTATTTTATTTTATTTTGTATGTATGTATTTTGATTTATTTTGTGTCTGTCCACATGGCACCATAATTTCTCTTTAGTTTTCTGCCATATTCTCAGCACCCGAGATGGCGTCTGGCACCGAGTGTTTCCACCCAACACTGCTGGATAGGTGGGTGAGAGGCACTTCATTATTCATATGTTTCCTGCTGGCTTTGGAAACTTATTATAAACATGAACTGAACTTGACTTAGCGTTTTTTAAGAATGTCTTTCTCTCTGCACATATATTTGCATTCCTCATTTTGAAGAAAATCCATAGAGGAGATAAAAACCAAGGCCTACCTGAGGCCAGATAAGCGAACCCAATGCCAGGCTTTTATGACCTAATAAAATAAATTAGCCCAAAGATAAGGTGCTATAAGCAATCTAGATTGTGAGCCCTGCAGAGGCGGAATTATTTGTGTCAAAACTGTTAGGGCCTAACTACTACTGTGCTGTATGAATCTCTCCATGTGGTGGTAAGAATGGAAATGATCTGTTGAAATGAAAAAAAATTTTTTTGAAGTCTCAATTCCTTTCCACTTAGCTGCTATTGACTGAGGGCAGAACACCAGCATTGTTGGTGACGCTGCTCATTGCTGGTCCATCCTAGTTCCTGGGGAGAAATATATGTTCCAGATCATCGAAAAAACGGTGGGCTTCTAGTGCATTGCTGTGTCTCACCTAGGAATATATCCTGATGAATAGACTTAGGTGTCAATGCGTCTTTCATCAAGAAGAGATACCATGAAGAAAATAGGGGAGTAGAGAGCGTGAAATCCACCTTTGTAGGCACTAGAGATGTGTCTGCGTCAGCCATCAGGGCCTGGGGAAGTATCCCCTTCTCTTTTGGGGGGATCAGTGATGAGGAGCCTGGTTTGGGAAAGGATGAGGCACCTGCTGTGTGGACCCAACCATCGCCTTTGCTTCCTGTCGACCTCTTGTATTTAGTGAGTTCATGTAAAGAGGTTATAACTGAAAATTCTTTGGAGTCAGATGACTCTAAACTTCGAAGACGATAGAAAACGACATAAGTCCACCTCCCATTGTTTACTGACTGCAAGGAAGAGCACACTGTAATCTCTGCTCTGAACCTCCTGTCCTCTCTTCTACTTTTTTGTTTTTGTTTTTGTTTTGTTTGTTTGTTTTTTGGGCCACACCCGGCGGTGCTCAGGGGTTCCTCCTGGCTGTCTGCTCAGAAATAGCTCCTGGCAGGCACGGGGGACCATATGGGATACTAGGGATTCGAACCAACACCTTTGGTCCTGGATCGGCTGCTTGCAAGGCAAACGCCGCTGTGCTATCTCTCCGGGCCCCCTCTCTTTTACTTTTAATATTCTCAGGCTTTTAATCAAATTTACTTGTGTATGGGGGTTTTATTAAAATATATTTTTTTTCTGCCTCAAGTAATGTGTTAAAAAAATAAAGGAAACTACATAAGAGGTGCCGCTTGGATCCACAGTGAACCGTCCTCTCCAACTTAATGCTGCTAATACCATTTTTTTTTTGTTTGTTTGTTTTTGGGCCACACTTTGCGATGCTCAAGGATTACTACTCCTTGTCTGTACTCCTGGTGTTGGTTGGGAGAGCCTATGGGATACTGGGAATCTAACCCTGGTCAAGCCAAGCAGCCTTCCTGCTTGCTGTACTATCATCGCTCCAGCCCTTAATGCTGCTAATACCTTGAAGCAAGAAAAAAACAAAATAGAGATGGGGTGGATAAATAACCCCAAATACTGATCAGCTGCATACAGAATTAACTGATCTTTGAACAAGATGTTTAAACTCTCAGATGGCATCTCATCAATCATCATCTAAAATATAAGAGACAGAAATATAACAAATATATTAATATCATTTATTTATTTGTATTATAATTACACAAACTATAAATATAAATACATATTTATAAGTATATAATAAAATATTATATATTGGATAATTATTTAATAAATAAGATAAAATTTAATAAATAAAAATATAATACAAGGTATAGAAATATAATAAATTTACTTAATGAATAAATCATAATAGAGATATTCATTCATAAATGTACAAATGTTTATATTATAAATAACATATAAATATAAATATGTATGAGTATATAAATAAAGTAAATTAAATATTTTAATAATTAAAATAAAATTTGATCAATAAAAGATAGAAATACCATCAATAAATATGAAAGAGAAACCACTTTTTAATATTTCTTTAAAAGGTTTATTTTGAGGCATAAGTTAGCTGAAAGGTTTTAGCCTTCCAAATGTTAATTTGTTCTTCCTTTCCGCCTTGAAATATCTAGCATGCTGGTTTGCCTTCACACCCCAAATGAATTGTGCTTGTAATTATGCTTCCAGAGTGCTTTCTCTGGACTGTGGACAGCTCACCTGGCATTTTGCACGCTCCTTCTTTCTGGCCAGTCCTTCCCCTGCTCTATTTTACTCTCTGCCAGGTTGCTGTTGTAAGTTGAGCAATCTTCCTCATTGATGGTCTGTCTCCACGATGCAACCAGCAATGAAGACAGAGATTTAATTTAAATTATGGTCAGTTTGTGGAAATAATCTTGCCATGTGCTCGTCCCTCAGGGGATATGGGGTGGGGGGGGGTGTCTGAAATGAACCAGCTGCTGGCGATAGTCTCAAAGAATGTGTCAGTACAGGGGAGGTTTGATGGGAGGGTTATCTCTGGGTGCACTATAATGAAGGGTTTGATTTATGGGGCCTCGGGAAAGTACAGTAAGCAACGAAATTACCACCAGGACCCTGGAGTTTTGTTTTGTTTTGTCTTTTCATGGGAGAGCTTATGTTTGACAGGTATTTCCACATCGGTGAAAGAGTGACACTTTAGTGAGTAGAGTTGGAAATGTTATTAGGGTTTCTGTACTGTGATCTTGAAGAAAATGATAGCGAGAGATTTCCTAGGAATGTCTGTGGAGGTGGCATTTATAACTCAGAGTTCTGATCTGAGGTGGCTCAGAGGACATGTCTGCGCTTGAAGGCCTTTCCAGTCTCACTCTTGGTTTATCCTAAGATGTTTGGGATCAAACCTCAGTCTGCACACAGACATGACAAGTGCTGTATCGCCATCTTTCACATATATTTAAAAATTCTTCTCATTTATTCTTTCATTAATGTTCATGCTGTTTGAGCGGATCTTTCTCTGGCATGCCGCTAATGGTGAGAAGATAAATGATGAGCAAGTCAACAAGTGGTTTCGAGTGAAATGGAGGAGGCCATGGTTAATAAGCCATCGAAATGAGCAAGAATATAAGTGCAAGTGGCGTACAATTGTGCAAGCGGGAGAAGCCTGCTGCTCTGGAGGTGTTTTGAGGACCTTGACCTCGTTCTGAAAGGTCAATAGAGATTTCTGCAGAGAAAAGGAGATGTGAAAGAAGGGAGAGTATCGACAGGCTAAAGGTGAGAGTAAACACAGAGCAGCCTGGAAACAGCACACGTTAAGGTCTCGTGGCAGGATGGAACATGGGGCTCTTAAGGCAAATGTGACTGGTAGGGGGTAGTTGTCTGAGTAGCATGATTCATGGGAGCCAGACCATGCAAAGCCTTGAAGAATACACTCCAAATGTAGGTTGTCGTCCTAAGACCATTACAGAGTTGGTGGGAGTATAGTTTGTCTTCTTATTTATTTATTTATTTATTTTTGTCCCCCCATTCACAATACAGACCAGGCAAAGGGCCTGGTTTGAGGTGTATATGGGGTGCATTTACTGTACCTCCTCTTTCTATACAGTCAGCGTAAAGAACACAGCCTGTGGTAAGCATTGGGAGGCCTTATCTTTTCTTTTCTTTCTTTCTTTTTTTTAAACTTTGTTTATTGATTGTTTGATTGATTGGTTTGGGGCCACACCCAGTGGTGCTCAGGGGTCACTCCTGGCTCTGCACTCAGAAATCATTCCTGGCAGGCTGGGAGACCATATGGAATGCTGGGAATCAAACCCGGTCCCTCCTGGGTCAGTCACATGCAAGGTAAATGCCCAACCCCTGTGCTATCTCTATGACCCTGTAGTTTATCTTCTTAAAAGTGCCTCTGCCTGCTGGATGGACCATGGCCTAGAGGAGGTCACTGTTAAAAGTCCTCACCTAGCAGGAAGCTGCCTTGACTGCCAAGGCTTAGCAGGCTAGAGAGCCTATTGGGCTGTGCAGAGCTTTGCAACTAGACTGCCTTGTTGGAACAGGCACTTTTCAGCCTCAGTGATGTTTAAGCTCTATCTGCATTTCTCTCCATGAGTAACTCTCAAACTGTGTGTTTACCATATTTTTCACTCTATAAGACGCACCTAAGTTTTAGATGCTCTCCTCCCCTGCACTCAGGCTTCAGCTCCAGGCTGCACTCGCTCGCTCTGTAAGACGCACTTTGGGGAGGGGGTGGGAAGTGTGTTTTATGGTATGAAAAATATGGTATTTCTTCACCTCTTTGAGCCTTAATTTCCACATTGCTTAAGTAATGCAACCAGTTAGGGTCTACAGTGCCTAAGTTCTATGGTCCATAATATGTTGAATACTGTTGGTTTTTTCATGGAGATGATTTTTTTGTTTTGTTTTGTTTTTGTTTTTGGGTCACATCTGGCAGCGCTCAGGGGTTACTACTGGCTCTGTGCTCAGAAATCACTCCTGGCAGGCTCAGAGGAGATTATATGAGATGCTGGTAATTGAACCCTGGTCCATTTCGGTTGGCTGCGTGCAAGGCAAACGCCCTACCACCATGTTATCACTTTGGCCCAACAATAGGCATTTTTTTGGTTTTTGGGTCACACCCATCAGCACTCAGGGGTTACTCCTGGCTTCATGCTCAGAAATCGCTCCTGGCAGGCTCAGGGGACCATATGGGGTGCTGGGATTCAAACCACTAACCTTCTGCATGCAAGGCAAACACCTTACCTCCATGCTATCTCTCTGGCCCCTTCAATAGGCATTTTTAAAAATGGCTTGGAACTGGACAATCTACAATCAGGGAGTCAGCAGATTGAGATCCTGATGAAATCTGGCCCAGGGCCTATAGCAGGCCATGTCTTCACCTTCCAGCTGTGTCCCAAAGATCCTACCTCCAAATGGTGTCACTGTCAGGTTTATGGATTCCATATCTGCATTTTAGGAGGGACACACGTTTTTTATTCTGAAACAGATGCTTTAAAACACACAAACACACACACCAGGTGTGATTCATTATAAGGGGTGGGTGGGGAACCACATTCACACATGAGGAGGAGTGAAAGCTGGGACTCCACTGAAGCTGCCCAGCGTACACAGAGTAATGAAGTGGAAAAAAACCAAAGGAGTTTTTGCTAAGGGCGCTCATTTGACTCTTGTGTCCCATGATTTTGGGAATCCTTCGTCAGCAGTTAGAAGAGGCACACTCAGCGGCCACCCCAAACATTTTCCAGCGGAGGAGTGTTGATAATATTTCCATTGACCTAAAAAAATATAATCTAATGACGGGGTCATAGGCAAGGCAAGAGGTGCCATTTTCTGATCAGCCTTGGTCAGTTGCCCACGGCAGCCTGGCTGTGTGAGTCTTTAAGAGAATGCACATTGCCACAAGATGGGAGGGGAGCACCACTCAGCCTTGGCCCCCTAGGAACTGCAAATTGGAATGAGGGAAGGACTGTTGGCCTTCAGCCTGCAAGTAGACTCTTCCTTTGTACCATGCCTCCCAGTAAAATAATCTTTATAAAAGCTTTCTTGTCGGGTCCTTCCATCCAAAACAGGGACTTGCGGAGATAATGATTTCCCCACCCTCTCTCTTAACAATGGTTTGATGTTGATTCAAAAAAGGCTTTTCAGCAGATCTGGGGGGGTCAAAGTGGGCTTCGTGAGGAGGGGTGTGCAGGCCAGTGAGGCTCCTGGGTTGGACTTTGGTCTTGGTCTTGCAGGGCTGTTGTTGCTCCTCTCCCTCTTTCAGGAGAAACTGTTCCCTTCTCTAGAGCCTTCCTGCTTCAGCTGTTGGCTATTTCTTGTGGAGTCCAAATGGTGTAGGGAATTATAACTTTGCATCAGATGCCTAGAAAAAAACTCATTTTTTTTTTAGCTCCTTTTGTTGCTGTGTAGAAATTAGTGGCCACTGGAAAACAATTACAAGTGACAGTGGAAGTGTAGCTGCTGGAATTTTATTCTTATGCTTTATTTTTTTAAAACATTTGTTTTTAGCATGATTTATAATGCTGTTAATAATAGGGTTCCATGCAAACTGCTTTCAGATCCCACACCCTCCCCCAGAGTGACCACTTCCCTCCACCATTGTCTCAGGGTTCCCCTCCAAGACCCCTTTCCAGCCTCCCTGTCATGGTAAGCTCAGTTGTTCAGGCCAATTCTCAAGCTTTTGGCTTTTGGCTATTTGTTATTCTTTACTGTAGTTGTTTACATCCCATAAGTGCTGCTTTTTAGATAGGAGGCATTGGGAAGGGAAAGGGTAAAAAGAAATAGATGGGAGGTTCGGGAAGTATTTGCCTTCCACGCATGAGACCAGGGTTCATCTCTAGCATTACATAAAGAATAAGAAAGAAAAGGAAAGCAAGCAAGCAATCAAGCGAGAGAGAGAGAGAGAGAGAGAGAGAGAGAGAGAGAGAGAGAGAGAGAGAGAGAGAGAGAGAGAGAGAGAGAGAGAGAGAGAGAGAGAGAGAGAAGGAAGAAAGGAAGGAAGGAGGGAGGGAGGGAGGGTGGGAGGGAAGGAGGGAAGGAGAATAAGGGAGGGCGGGAAGGAGACAAAAACGCAGCTAGAGGTCTTCATCCAAGAGAGAACCCATTTTGGAAGCCCTGTACTACACTCGCTCCCAGGAAGGCTGGCCGCAATACTTCTCCCAGGGCACAGCAGGTCTAGAGGTGGGTGATCCAAGCCTCTTTCTGCTAATGTGTCCGGAGAAGGAAAAAAAAGCAGGTCTGGAGAACCATGAAGATGATTGCACAGGCTCTGCTTCTGGTATCAGTTTGCTCATTTCCCCTGCTAGAGGAGGGATTTCTTCTGCATGTTTTGCCTAAGAAATCCAGGTCTTAAATTCTGAGTATTT
The DNA here is from genome assembly GCF_024139225.1 of Suncus etruscus. Classification (NCBI taxonomy): domain Eukaryota; kingdom Metazoa; phylum Chordata; class Mammalia; order Eulipotyphla; family Soricidae; genus Suncus; species Suncus etruscus. The sequence goes on along the minus strand of NC_064854.1, from coordinate 129,921,721 downwards.
GAAGAATTTGCAGCGGTTTTGTTCCAAGCCTAGAACTGGGTGTTGGACCTACTCCTTCCCTGGCTTCCTTGATCATCTGGGGCTACCCCTTGACTTCCATACTGTCAGCTGGCCCCTGACACATATTTCCGTTTCACTTTCCCCTGAGCTGACGGCAAGGTCCCAGAGAGATGGAACCGAACGGGGAAGGCCACAATACTGGCCACCTCTGCGGAGGGTGCCCTTGAACCAGCCTCTGTCACGCTGTCACAGCTCCTTTCATCTACATAACAAGCAGGCAGGTACTAGTTGTGGTCAGTCTCATTTATAGAAAACTGGCCATGTGGTTTCTATTCTCCAACCCTCACTGACTTCCAGGGGTCTTTCCTGGCTAAGATCCCCTTCTCTTTTCCTTGAAGCAGAGGGCTGGAGGGACTGTTTTCTACGGAAGTGCTTATTTCTTAAGGAGCACTCAGGGAGCATTCAGAACAACAAATATTCTGCTCTTTAGCCTTCATATAGCAACAGAAGCCATGGAGTTGTCCTTCGTTCCATCTGGCCAGTGCCAGCATCTAAACTGGAAATGACTGGTATGCTTTTTGCCCGGTCACCCATCACCACCCATTAGGCTGATCTTTTTAGAAAAGCGACCATGCTACACTACTCAGATAATTCTCCATTCATATCCATGATGTCTATGCATTTGCATTTACAAAAAAACAACAAACTCTTCACCAGTCTCCAACTGAAATGTAGATTTCCTGTCATTATAGATGAGGACAGAAAACCACAGCGCTACTTGTGATGTTGTCACCAACATAGTGTACTGATTTTTGTTATATTTATTATATCATTGGGTATAGCTCAAAATAACATGTATGACCATGGCTATTCAAAAAAAGTAGGTCTTATTAAAACATGGACACAGAAACCATGTGATTTAATTTAAATGTTAATAGTGATTTTAATCTAATGGGTTTCCTTAATCAGAAGTATACTAAGGTTGCTGGGGAGAGAGGTGATTATTACTTCCATTTAGGTCATAATTAAGTCTCATTTACGAAGACTTAAGCAGCAATATGAAATCACTAAAATGTCTACTCTATTATCACTGGGGGCTGGCAACTCTGTCAAAGGTCAGGTAGTTCTTCATGCCAATATAAACCACTCTCATTGTCCCCTTGCTCCCAAGTCCCTACCTGTTGTCTTTCTTAGTTATTGTGTTTGTATATTCTTTTGTGGGACAGGGGGTGGGCCACACTCAGTGACGCTCAGGGGTTACTCCTGGCAATGTGCTCAGAAATCACTCCTGGCTTGGGGGACCACATGGGATTCTGGGGGCTCGCACTGTGGTCCGTCCTAGGTTAGTGCGTGCAAGGCAAACACGCTACCTCTTGTGCCACCGCTACAGCCCCATGTTTGTATATCTTTATTTTGTTTCATATCATTAAAACATTTTCTAAAAGAAAGTCAGTAGACTTCAGCAGGTTGCCCAAGATGCCCATGACAGAGAAACAATTACACATCTCTGACATAAGGCTAGAGACATAGTTCCCCCAAAATGGGCCAATGCCTTCCACGCGCAAGGACCCAAGTTTGATATTCTGGCACCACCTATGGCCCTGAGCACCAACTGATGTAGCCCTACTAACCCCCCGCCCAGTGAGTCCCAGAGCACTGCATTCAGCACCCCATTTCTAGGCCTGTATACTGAACTGTCATCAGGCCCCAATGCCAAGTCAAGAACTGCCAGGAGTAGGCCCTGGTACCTGATCTCTATGAGAGAAGCCCCTTCAAAGATTTGCTAACTTAGGAGCCAGGGATACGGCTCAAGACATTTGATAAGACATACCAAGCATATATGAGGTCCTGAATTCAACCCCTAGTACTGCGTGTCTCCACACCATCATCACCTGTAGTGCCCTCTGCCAGCCTTGGTGGGAATGGCCCCTTAACAACAAAAACAAACAAACAAAAATCCACAACAAACAAACAAAAATCCACCTTCACTTAAAAAAAAAATCACATCCAGTTTCCTTCATCTGCCCTATACCGGACTCCTGCCTATTTGCCAACCTCATTCCTTCTCAGAACCTTCCCCTTTCTTGATCCCTTTAGAAAACCAAGCTCTTCCTGGTGCAACTCCAACAGGCCAAGTTCACTCTTCTCTTTCTTTATTTCCCAGTCTGGCTCCCACCTTGTTCTCAGCTTTTTGAGCTCTGTCCTTTTTGAGACCTGCTGATAACCCTATCTAAGCGCCCTGCCCTCCACCTGTTTCCTCTTGGCAGTCACTGCTATCCCTTCCCAGAGGCCACTCCTGAGCCAAGACAGAGACTCTAATTGTTCATTGTCTTAGCCCACGATGGCCCTCGCAGGGGCTCAGGATCCTCAGAGCTGAGTTTGCTTCTCTTAAATATCTCGTGAACAGCTGTCAGCTTATCATTATTAATTGAAGTCGGGGGCTTTAAGTCATTAAAGTAGTTAATCCTTAAAGATGTAGGAAATCAAAAACTTATTCAGCCCTAAAAATGCATGTGGTCAGGGTGGCTGGAAACTTTTATGAATATAGATGACAGTTATAAGGAAGTTTGTTTTAGAATAAGATGATAAGTCACAAAGGCTTGGTTTTGTTAGTTGTATGTGTGTGTGTGTGTGTGTGTGTGTGTGTGTGTGTGTGTGTGTGTGTGTGACTTTCTGTATTTTATTTTACAGTAAAATTTTCTTTAAAATAAAAACACATGTAGATACAACAAGTTGGGTAAGTAACTGTCTCAATAAAAGGAAGAAGCCTTGTCAAAGTCTTTTATAAGTAAAAAAAAAAAAAAAAGGCAGATTTTCCCCACTGGACTTTTACTGGGTTAAAGGTACAGAGGTAGGCTGTAACTTGTTGGACTGAGTTATACAACTCAACTCACAAACTCCCAGTTCTTTCCCCCCACAACTCCCTTCTGATGCTCTAGACTCTTTAGTTTGTGCTCTTTCTTTCCCCATGATGGTGAGATACTACTATGTTATTGGGACAATTCACTTCCATCTCCTGGGAAATGAGTTCTTCCTGTTAGTGCGACTGGGACCTTTAAGTCACATGTTCATTTCTGGGCCAATAAAACCCTTCAGAGAATACCATGCAGATAGTCTCAGTTTGTATAGAAGAAAGAGAATAAATATTTGAGTAAATAGAGGCTCCCAAGAAGAGAGAAACAGGGGAGAGTCTTTAGGATAGCAAACTACTGTGTCCACTATGAATACAGTTTAAAGCTAAAAAAATTTTTTTTTGCTATAGTTAACTCGGTTCTATATATGAAAACAAATTGTTGTTGCAGTTGTGGTTGTTGATGTTCTGTTAGTGTCAGGATTAAGCCCTCAGCAAGGGTTCTGATGAGAGTTTTTACTTTTTTCAAACACTTGGATCTTTTTCCTGATAGAAAAGGAAAAGTTTTTGTTACTGCCTTTATCTTGGTCTTGTTATCAGTCATGTGATCTGGCAGCTGAAGAAATACAGCCCAAGGTTGTAGACTTGGTTGCTTATATAATAGGATTTGGTCTTCCCAGTTAGTTTTAAAGGGAATCAATGCCAGGGTTTTTTTTTTTTTTTTCAAGTTCTAATATAAATTTTCAAAGAGATAACATGACTTAGACCTCACTGAGCCTATAAAGAAGCAAGTCAATTGATCTTGGGAGGCAAAGAAAAGCCCTATCCAATCTCTGGGATGCTTCTAGATTTTTTAAATTTTCAATTTGTTACAGAGGTGTAACAGAGGTCTTATCAGCTATTGTCATGGATCCTAGGAAATAAAAATGAAAAATACTCTTGAGGTAGAATAGAAATAGACTCACTTTAGTAAGGTTATAAAGCAAGATTTAAAAAAGTATATATACATGCATAGAGGTATTAAAAGGAATATGTTAGTTTATATTATATATTAATCTATATTAAATATACATATTCCACTGTATATTCTATTTATATATGATGATATATTAATATATGTCTTTAATATATATATATTAAAAAGGTATAGAAGTCAATGCACAGAGAAAGTTCTGGAATGAGAATCTCCTCTTCTTCTGCACATTGAAGGGAGTTGTCCAGGGGTGGAATGTGGGGCTGAGTCTTAGCGTCATGGTGGGGGAAGCAGGAGGAGAAGCCTAGTTGAGTCCTAGTCCTTTCAGATAGACATTAGACAAAACTTGCTTTTTACTTTATTCCTTTTATTTAACCCTGTGTACCTTTTCATCCCTGACTTATAGGTATTACTTGTGGCTCTGTGCTTTTCAATATTGCATCTGTAGGGACAAACAGGTTTTAAGTGTGATAGCCCAGCCCTGTCTGGGTCAATTCCTGACTCCCTTCTTTTGGTCATGAACCTGAGTAAATTGACAGACGAATCCTTCTCAATCCTTTTCAAAGCCAAGAAGTGCCAGACAAGAAGTTAAGGTGCTTGCCTTGAACTCAGTTTGACTGCACAGCATGGTCCCCTGGGCACGGCCAGGGATCACTCCTGAGCACAGAGCTAGGAATAGTACCTGAACACAGCCAAGTAGAGCATTGTCTTCCCCACACCACCAGACCCTTCTCTCATGTCTTGCATGAGTGTGACCCTGAATTTGACTCCCAGGTCTGCCCCATGTCCAAACAAACCTCACATAATATTTGGGCCAGGAATCAGAGTCAGAAGTAGAGCAATCATCTTGCCAGGGTGAAGATCTAGGTTCAATTTCTGGAACTACCAAGAAAAAAATAAGTCAAGAAGGGAGTGGGATTGACCCTTGTCAATGGGGGACGTGAATTTTAGAAGTTAAATTTCCTTTCATCTGGATGCTAAGGGCGAATTTTTTGAAGGCCTTAGTGAAGCTGTTGTCATCTAGGCACAGGCAACCTTCCTATAGGACTTTATTTCTATCAAGATCCACTCTACCAATAAGAAATGATTTGAAGAACCAGGAAACACGTGCTTGCATTCTGAATCTTCCACTTCCTGGAGAATGCATTTCATCCCCTTGAGGACAGTGGACAACAACGAATGGTCTTTTCGGTTTGTCTTCGGACCACACTGGCTATGCTCAAGACTTTCTGGCTTGATGTGTAGGTGTCACTCCTGGCAGGTTCATGGGACCAGAGAGGGTGCTGGAGATTGAACTGGGTCAGCTATGTGTAGAGCAAAGCACTCTACCTGTTGTGCAATTGCTCCAGCTCCCACCCTCCCCTGGAAGATAAGAAATATGACTTTGCCTGATATTTTTAAGCCTTTCTCATTGCAGTGGATGCCTGCAGGGAACTGCAGACACCCTTCCACCTAGTCCTACTCTGCACTTTCCTCTGTTCCATTTTTTTGGGGGGTGGGGGGAGACTCTGCTCCAATCTGGATTCCTCCTCGCTCCTCTTTTTTTGACCTTGTTGCCATCCTGAGTGTGGAATAAAACCCAAATGCTTGACTCTCATGACATGCTTGGGTCACATCTTCTGGCCTAATCGGCCATCCTGACCTCTACACCATAGCTTAGCCAATGGCCCCTAGTCCAGCTTTCTTTTCACAGAATCTCCCGCTTTCCCCCTCTCCTCCCTATTCACGCCACCCTGGATTCCTTGCAGATTCCCGTGGCCATATCTTAAATAGGAGCAGCCATCCGGGCTTTGATGGGGGCCTCCTGGACTTTGAGTGTTTCCCTCAGACTTCACAAAGGCATGTTCGAAATGCAACACCTCTCCCATTGAATCCACTGCTCTAGAAGACTCTGTGCCCTCTGACAAAGCCAGAGCCTGGGTGGTATCATGGCCTCTTCCTTCCTCTCTTACTTACAGTGACTCCATCACATCTTCCCCTGCCTGTCTTTGAAATATCTCTGGAATGCCCTAGTTTTCTACAGCCACTTTCCCTCTCTTTTGGCTTACATTCCTGTTGCCCACTAACTCTGCCATTTTTAGTATTTTGACATCTGCATAGTAGCATCAGTTCACGAACCGACAGCTAAAAACCACCATACTAGATTCTTTACCTCTCTCCTTCCCCTCACCTTTACTCCCTGAAGCCAGAGGGAGTTTCCTAAAACACAGGTTGCATTGTTGCTCTGTTGCTTTATGTCTTTTCCTGCTCCCCAATTCCCGCTGGATAAAGGCCAACCATGAAATATTATTTCCCTTAAAGATTTTCCCCCAAATAATTGTCCCTTTCTTCTCTTGCATTTTTATGATACAACAGGAAAACTGTTTGGGCATTTTATAATCACAATTTAGATGGCAGGGATCTCATGCCCGCCCCCCTCTCTTTGGGACCTTGGACTGATTCTGATAAGTAAAATAAGTCTAAAAGAGAAAATGACATATATTGACTGCTTTTTCACTCCATGTGAAAGAGAAATGAAACAAATGAACAAATAAAATAAAAGCGAACTATTGGATTCAGAAAACCGAATGGTGGAGTCTAGAGAGAGAACAAGATTTGATGAGGGAAAAATGCATAAAAGGGGTCTATTGTATGAGAGTACATGGAAGCGAGACTTTATTGATCATAATGCATGGAGAGGTCAAGATCCAATACAACTGGAACCTATATAATGTCATAAACCAATGATACCTCAATGATTTTGTATTTTGAAAGCCTAGTTTTAGAGCCTCAGAGATAGTTTCAGAGGTAAAGCTGCCTTGCATATGTGAGGTCCTAAATTCAATCCCTGGCACTATTTATCCCCCACCTCCTTCACCCCAGTACCAAAGCACTTTTAAGGTCTGAGTGTGATTTATACTTAAAACGGAAAAAAAATAATCCTTCTTCCTAAAGTGGCTTTGAAAAGCCAACTCTGGCCTGCCCAAGAGTCTCCATAACTTTTCTTCTAAAAAGATGCACTTGGGGGCCACCGTCTCTTCTATCCACAGCTCCTTCTGCCTTGAATCTTTCCTCTGTTCACACCCTTTGCCTTCAAGCCTCAGCTTTCTTCATCACTTCCCCAGTGCTATCCTTGGCTATCAGTATGAAGTGCCTCTTCTAGAACCTTCCATAGGAACCTGTCATAATATATGCCCTAAATACCTGGCATAGCTTTTGTCATGTAGTTTGCATTTCACAAAATGTTAGCATGAAAAGGAGATCATGAAGAAACATAGTGTGTGAAAGTGGTTCTGTGAATTTTAGGGCATTTATTAATATTTTTAATTCTCAATTTGATTAAAGTTTTTATCATCAAACTTTAGTCAAGAAACCTTGACTAATCGGGTTATTTGTTTGGAGAGAAATAATATCAGCTGTCCTCTACACAATCATCGCATGTTTTTGTCTATAGACACCTGAAGTTCCATTTTGCCAAGCTTTCCTTTTATACTATCATCTGCTCTGTTTTCTCTTTACCATGTGCCCAGGTGCTAGAGGAAAATGCTGTGTTAAAAGAAATAGGAAACAAGATTCATCTTATATACAGATTCTCAGCTTTGGATTACATTCAGGATTGAAAACCTGCTGATGCTGGGAGGTCTTGTTTTCTTAAACACAAAATCCCTTGAAATTCAAATCGAGACTTTTAACTGTAGAACTCGTTGGCTATTCTAAACTCTTGCACTCACTATTTTTTAAATTCTGCACATGATATATACATCCATCGAGCAGCTCGGCTTCCTCTTTGGGAAGTAATAATTCTAGTGAGTCAGGGGGATAGTTGAGAGGATAAAGAGAACACGTCAGATTGGGAGTTGATGAATTAGCCATCACAGCTGAGGCTGCAAAGATTACCAGGCTACATACTTCACATTTTCTTCTCTAAATTGACCATTAAGGATGGCATATTGTACAAGTGGGGATTTCACAGCCCATGAGTCAGCTTGTGACAATTCTGTAGAATGTTTCCCCCTTTAATTCCATGAAACTAGATTTGATCTGCAGGAATAAGGAGAAAGGAGCACACGTCTATAGTTTTTGGCTGATACATTGGAGAAAAAAAGAATTTGGGTCCCCATATATGTACTCACATGTGCATGTGTGTGTGTGTGTGTGTGTGTGTGTGTGTGTGTGTGTGTGTGTCTGTACTCTGGACATAGATGAACAAGACTGAGACCAACCCAAAAAACAAATTTTATCTCTGGGTGTAGACTTGGGGTCATTTTAATTATTTGTTTTTAGGTACTGTGACTTACAATATTATTAATAGTAATGTTTTAGGTTTTCAATATTGCTACATCAAATCTATCACCCGAGAGGAAGGGCTCATTCACCACTGTCTCCAACTTTCCAGCTCACCTTCCTTGCTGTCCTCCCAAATCTTGGCATTCATTTGGCTCTATAATCATTGGCCATTTTTATTCCCTTACTATTTTTTATATTTTATATGTAAAAGAAATAATTCTGTATTTGTTCTTTACTTTTTGAACCAGGAATTTATCATTTCTTATAGCTTAGGAGCATTCTACATGATGTGTGTATATCACAGTGTCTTTCTCTAATTAATTATTCTTGGGAACTTGGAAATTTTCAGATCTTGGTAATAGCACAATGAATATCTTTTGAACTAACTCTTTTGGGTTCTTGAGATTAGAAAGCAAAAAGTGGGATCACTGGTCAACTACTTTGGAATTTGGGAAGTCTTAATTTTTTCAGATGTCTTGACAAAATTTACCTTCTTATTTTTGCATGTCTTCTTATTTTTCTGCAAAATATCACATATTATTTTTCCCTTAAAATTTTGTGGGGGAGGCACTCCAGCTGTTCTCAGCGATTGCTCCTGACTCTATGCTCAGGTATCACTCCTTGAAGGGCTCTAGGCATTATATAAGGTGCAGGAGATCAAACCAAGGTCATCCTCATGCAAGGCAAGCTGTTCTTATGCTCCATACCCTCCAATAATTTTTTTTAAGAAGAGAAAATGGAAGTCATCCCTGAGCAGAGGCAGGCATGGTCCAAAAGTCAAAACTACTAAGAAACAAAGATAAAATATGTTAGTTCATGTAAAGTACCGTATTTTTTGGTCTATAAGATGCACCTGACCACAGACACATAGGATTTAGACAAGGAAAACAAGAAAAAAATATTCTAAAGCAAATGGTATAGTAAAACATTTAAAAACCATAACAGAAGAATATTTCAACCATGTTAAGTGAACAGCAGTTAACACAACATTAAGAATCATGACTGTCGGAGCCGGAGAGATAGCATGGAGGTAAGGCGTTTGCCTCTCATGCAGAAGGTCAGTGGTTTGAGTCCCGGCGTCCCATATGGTCCCCTGAGCCTGCCAGGAGTGATTTCTGAGCGTAGAGCCAGGAGAAACCCCTGAGCACTGCCGGGTGTGACCCCCCCCCCAAAAAAAAAAAGAATCATGACTCTCTCTCCTCCCCTGCACTCAGGCTTCAGCTCCAGGCAGCATTTGCTCCATAAGACACACAGAGATTTCCCCCATCTTTGGTGGGAGGGGGAGAAGTGTGTCTTGTGGTATGAAAAATATGGTACTTTGCACATTGCTTTTTGCTCTACATGGTGATACATACATATTACAAACAGTGTCTGTGTGCCTAAATCAGCCTCTCCAAGTCCCATCCCATGTTAGGCAGGTACATCATAAGTTCCATCTGGGAAGCTGTCAACTAAATAGATCTGACTGAACTCTTTTTCTAGGAATCTGATGATACCATAAGTTAAACAGACCACAGATGTCTTTGTTTCCTATGCCTGGGAAAAGAGAAAAACTTGGTTGAAGTTTCAGATAACCAAGTTTACGAAGAAACTTAGGGATGGAATTATTTCATTAGTTGGGGTTCTGCATATGGGTTTTCAGAAATTCCAGGAACCGCAGTGCCTTGTACCTGCAAATGATGGATGATGTGGGAAAGCACCAGTTAAATAAATAGAGCTAAAAAATATTAAGTGCCTGGATATGAGTGAGGATGGGGCAGGGGACATTGCTTCAAATGTACTCAGAAATCTAAAATACTCAAAAAATGTGTAAGTCAACTGGCTTTTGGATTTGGGGCCAACATTGATAAGGACAGGCTAAGGCACGAGACTATATTTTTTGTGACATATTTTCCCGAAAAGCTCATTGAGTTGCTGTGATCAGGTTGGAATGCAAAAACGAGAAGAGGAGGACACAGTATTTTTAGAATTCATTGTTCTCTGATTTTTCTCTGATTTCTAGAAACAGCTTACCTAGATGACAGTGTTTTTAGATACATTCTTCCTCTCTGTGCTACTTTAAGATCGGTAGCTAGAAAACAAAATATGCTTTCTTTGTCTGGTAATTAAACTTCTTTTTGTTTCATCCAGAGGTAGGAGGGAGCCATTTGGGGCTGCTGGACTTAGTGAAACATCTTCCTGCAGGCAAGTCAGTTCTAGGCATTGTGGGAAGAAAGTGAGGTTATCAGAGTGAGAATTTATAGATTGAAACCATGGTGAACTAATAATTATTTGAGTTTTCTTTTTTTTTTTGAATGGGTAGTAATTTTTTGTTAAAATAGAATGTTTTGGCTAGCAAACTGTATAATAACATGGTTTTGAGTTGCTTTTGAACACTTTGAATAGATAAAAAATGTTCTTGTAAGGAGAATAAACCTTGTAACTTTATTCCATGTATATGACATTTTTCAAACCTTGGGGGTTTGCCCATTTAAAAAATTAATAGGTATTATCAGGCCCATTATAATATGCCATTGATTTAATGTCTAAAATATATCAAGTACATGTGTTTTGTTTTATTTTTCTTAATGTTTTTGGCTGAAAGTTCAAAATTAAGGGGTCAGCAAGGGGATTTCTTCTGAGAATTCTGTTGATGGGTGACTGTCTTCCCATTGTAACTTCACCTTGTCTTCTTTCTTTGCATCTTTGTTCTCATAATAAAAAAATAAATAAAAAATAAAATATATTAAGCAGAGAGTATAAAGACATCATTTTGAGCTTTTTTGTTTGTTTTTGCTTTGGGGTAGGGTCACACCTGGCAGTGCACAGCCATTGCTCCTGGCTTTGTGCTCAGTGATCATTGCTGTCAAGCTCAGGGGACCATTTGGCATGCTGGGGATTGAACCTGGCTTGGTGATGTACAAGGCCTATACCCTAGTTGCCGTACTATTGCTCTGACCCTCAATGATTTATTGAGCTTTTACTATGTGACTTTAATATGTATTTTCTCCTTTTAAAGCTTTCAACATTCTGAGAAATTGATATCCCTCTCAGTTTCACAGATTAAAAGTGAGACTAAACTCGGCAAAGCATCTTGATCAAGGTTCGAACTGCATTGCTGGAACTAATTGTCAAATGATCTTCAATCCTTACTTGAATGTGTGTGTGAAAAATCCTCCTCTAGCATATGCTATTTTTATTTTAAATAAATTAGGAGGGAAACTTGTAAAGAAGAATTATGTAAGTTCCTGGTAAATGGCCACTTGATTCTGTAGGCGTGAGAGACTTGGGTGCTATTATATAATCCCAGGAACATGCTAAATAAAATAAATGCACAAAAGACTGGCTTTTACTCCTGCATGAGGTGAAAAAGGCCTGATTCACTGCAATTAAGATAAAAATAAAGTCCTTTTGTTGGCTACTAAATAAAGAACAAGATACCTATTGATCATGATTAATGTTCAGTGCAACCTTTTTAAAAAGCCACCTGTACCTATCAAGTATATTAAGAGTCCTTGGTGAAAAAGCTGAAAGGCAATTGTTTATATGTAGAAGGGGTTCTCTGTCTCCTGCACCCATTACATTTTATTTCACGATAGCAATAACAAACTACCTTTTGCCAGGTTTCTGCATTTTCGTAGAAATAGTGCCGATGGAAGTCTCAAATAATGGCTTCAGAGTAAAGGGATGTGGTAGTCCTTTGTCTATCTGGAGACGGGCTCCAAATAGTTAACTGAATTGCTAAAATCACAGAACTAGCAAATGACAAAATGTAGACTTGACGTTGTAACTATTTTATTTTTATTTTCTGTAGGAATCAGTAATCATGAACAAAAATATGTGAATGTGAGATGGGGGGAGAGAAAAGGGAATTTTAAAAGTTATTTTAAAAATATGCATAAAAAGGGGCTGGAGTGATAGCACAGTGTTAAGGCTTTTGCCTTGCATGTGGCTGACTATGGACAGACCTAGGTTCAATTCCTGGCATCTCACATAATCTCCGGAACCTGCCAGGAGCAATTTCTGAGCACAGAGCCAGGAGTAACCCCGGAGCACCGCAGTGTGTGGCCCTAAAACCTAAACAAACAAACAAACAAATAAAATGCATGAAGGGCCAGAGTGATAGCACAGAAACTAGGGTACTTGCCTTGCATATGACTGACTTGGATTCTTTTCCTCCACGACTGCCAGGAGTACTGAGCACAGAGCCAGGAGTAAACCCTGAGCACCGCTAGGTGTGTCTTCCCCCCACCCCAAGAAAAAAGGCAAGATAAAAGTGTTATTGTTTTTTCAAAGAAAGAAAGCCATGAATTGGGCAGGTTAAAGGAAAGCAAATTTGAGAGATTTCTAGAAGGAAACTGTCATACATTATACAAATTTTCCCAGCTCTAACTTATTCTTAATTTTTTTTTTTTTTTTTTTTTTGTGGTTTTTGGGTCACACCCGGCAGTTCTCAGGGGTTTTTCCTGGCTCTGTGCTCAGAAATTGCTCCTGGCATGCACGGGGGACCATATGGGACGCCGGGATTCGAACTGATGACCTTCTGCATGAAAGGTAAATGCCTTACCTCCATGCTATCTCTCCGGCCCCTCTTAATTTTTTTTAACTCTTCCCTGTTTTTCAAGACTTCTTCCCTCACCTGCACACTTTGTGTTTACTTATTATGTTTTAAGGCATATTCCAATATCTGATCATTTTAATGCATAATTAAAATTCAAATATAGTTTCCATGTCACAGCAGGGCCGTTTTTGGGCTTTAGAGGTACTTTCTGTTTCTCTGGGAACTGCTGTGCTTGGTAGTAAATTTTCTCCAGTCCTTGGTGTTTCTCATGTTTGTAATAGAGAACTTCTGGGCGCTGTTTTCTGTGCCCCTGAAATTGGACAGGGCAGCTACTGTGCCATTTTCTTGTACCCCCACTGCCAAACCCTCCACACTGTGCACTCCAGTTGTTCAATGATTGGGAGCTGAGGAGGGCTGGTGATGTGGGGGAAGGCTGTGTTTGTCCCTGAGCAAGCTTGTTCTGAAATAGCAGTGGATAATTTCTGGTTGTACCGATGGCAATCAAAGCAGCAAAAACAACAGATCAATCAGCCCACACATACTTTGGGCCCATTCACAGCAATTTCAGCAAATGCGTCCCTTTGGAATAAATAGCACCTGGGCCTGGAAGGTCTCCAGTCATGTTTACCCTCCCCAACAATTCGCTCTCATTCATTATTACTCAACAACCAAAAACCTACATTCCGTCTCCACACGTCTCCGAAGCGGTAAGACCATTCATTACCTGGTCTTTTATTCAACCTCGTATTTCCTCCAGCCCTAATTTCTGCTTCTGCACAATTGTGTTTATGTTCTTGTGCCCCTTTGAGAAATGAAGCGCAGGAAAGACATAAGTTAAAAAGTCCCTTCGATTGGAAGGAAAAGGAAATGGTTTGGGACTCCAATGAAACATTTACCCCCTTCTTTTTGTTCTTGTTTGAGGAGGGGGTGCTGCAGACACTAGATTGCTCTGCCAGAGATCCCAGACCCTAACCCTAACCCCCAACCCTAACCCAGGCCCCAGGCCCTCCACAATCAATCTTGGCACAAGCAGTGATCCAGGCCTTAGGCCTGCAAAACAGAAGCTTTGTTACTCAGCAGTGCTCAGGCTCCAGGCAATACCAGGAATCGAACCCAGGGCCTTGTACCCTCAAGACTTATGCTCTGCCACTGGAGTCACACAACTTTGCTCTAAGTCTGCCTTTCTGGTTCAGCATTACATAGCAAGGAAATTGGGAGGAGCTGCAGCAAACCAGCTCTGTACTAGGTCCTAGGGAAATGAAGATGAAGCAGGAATGTTCTTTGCCACTGACAAATCACTACTGTATGCAGTGTGATATATGTGCTGTCTCTAGTCGGCAATGCTCAAGGGGTTACTACTGACTCTGCGTTCAGAAATCACTCCTGGCATGCTCGAAGGACCATATGGGATGCTTGGAATCAAACCCTGGTTTGTCCCAGTTCGGCAGTGTGCAAGGCAAATGCCCTACTGCTGTGCTATCACTCCAGCCCCGGTCATTATATTTTTATTCAATCAAGAACTCTAGCCTTGGGAATTTGCTGAGGAGTTTAGCTTTGATTCTTCAGGAAATGAAGGTTTGAGAGGGGCAATATTACCTCATCTTCAGCAGTCCCTATAGTCCCCAGAGCACCATCACAAGTACTTCCTGAGTACAGATCCAGGAGTAACCCCTGAGTATTCCAGGTGTGGCTCAAAAACAAAATAGAAATGAAAGTGGTTGAGTAAAGTTTATATCTAGTAGATGATAAATCAAGAAAGAAGTCAGAAATCTCTAGGAATGATCATCTCTCTGATCATGAAGTTTTATTCTCTGTTAAAATACATATTCTCTCTTCTCTGTGAATAAAAGGGGGAAAATAATGAACTAAAGAAATACAAAACGCAGCCTCATTTCAATCCAGGTATTACCAAGCAGAGCTTGTAAAAACTTAAGCCTGTTAATACAGTTTTACTCCCTTGTTACTGGTCAAACCAGGTTCTATGTAATTTATCTTCCCTACTGAGATGGTGACATGATATACAATACAATACATTCATTACCTGTGACTATATAAACACACATTTAGTAGCTTAAAGCAACACACACTTATCATCTCAGGGTTTTATAATCCGGAGCCTCCCAGGCTTAACAAAGTCCTTTGCTGTTGGTCCCACAATGCTGTCCCCAAGTATTGGCTGTGGACTCTGAACTCCTCCAAGATTTGACTGAAGAAGGATCTTCTTCCAAACTCACATGGCTGCTAGCAGCAGTCCATTCCTTATTATCTTGTAGGACTGAGGCTTTTAATTTCTCATTATCTGTTGGCCAAGACTGGCCTCCACTACCTGCAGGATCTTCACTTGCCATATGGGCCTCTCACATGAAGTCTTGCCTTTTCTTTCTTTTTGGGGGTGGGAGAAGGGAGGTTTGAGGACACACCTGGTGGCACTCAGGGGTTACTCTTGGCTCTGCATTCAGAAATCGCTCCTGGCAGGCTCAGGAGACCATATGGGATGCTGGGGACCAAACCTGGGTCCGTCCTGGGTTGGCCACATGCAAGGCAAATGCCCTACTGCTGTGTTATCACTTTGACCCCCAAAGTCTTGTTTTTGTTATTCGTGCTAACAAGAAGTTGTCTTGTGATATTGATGTTAGACTTTTTTCTTAACTTTATTTAGAGAAAATGCATCACGTAGTTGACCATAATACTTTTGTTTCCAGGTAAGTGAGCACAAGGTTATTTTTTAAAAAGAATAGAAAGAAAAAAAGAAAAAGTAAGAGAAAGAAGGAAAAAAAAGAAGTATAGTGGCAAGCTAATTTGTGAAAAATTGGGGCTAGAGAGATAACATGAAGATAGTGAGTTTGCCTCGCATGCAGAAGGATGATGGTTCAAATCCTGGCATCCCATATGGTCCCCCAAGCCTGCCAGGAGCAATTTCTGAGAGTAGAGCCAGGAGTAACCCCTGAGTGCTGCCGGGTGCGACCCAAAAACCAATAATAATAATAATAATAATTTGTGAAAATTTATTATATCTCCAGTGAAGTCATTAATAGAATGACAGAAATTTTAAAGCTCTTGCTGTTAGCTGTCCATCCTGTTACATTGGTGTGTTCCTCTAGGGAAGGCAGCATCCAACAAAGGTCTTCAAAGGAATTTAAAGCACTATTACCAACACTATGGGATGTTAGAGTTTTATGCAACGCAATTACATATTCATAATCCTATCAATGTGCCATGTTCTATGTGATTAGCAAATATTACTAGGCTGACCTCAGATTGAAGGCAGGGGACCACTTAGGTGCAAATACCCAGGGGGTTGTTTAAGAGATTGTCTAGCTGGAGAGTTAGATTAAGGCATGTTTTTTGCACCTCGCTGAGTACAGTTTAATTCTCAGAACTGCATAGCTGGGTGTGACCCAAAACCAAAACACAAACCAATAAGAAAGAGGTTGTCCATCATGTTATGGTCAATGTGTTCATGTTCATGTGACTTGGTAGAGTGGTGATGAAACAGATAGAGTGAACAGACCACAGCCTAGAGACCTAGAAAATATTTCTGTGTGGGGCTGGAGAGGTAGCACAGCAGTAGGGCATTTGCCTTGCACGCGGCCAACCCAAAATAGACCCAGGTTCGATTTCCAGTATGGTCCCCGAGCCTGCTAGGAGTGACTTCTAAGTGCAGAGCCAGGAGTAAGCCCTGAGGACCACTGGGTGTGGCCCAAAACAAATATAAAGAGGGGGAGAGAGAGAGACAGAGAGACAGAGAGGAGAGGGAGAGAGGGAAAGAGAGGGAGAGAGAGAGAGAGAGAGAGAGAGAGAGAGAGAGAGAGAGAGAGAGAGAATATTGCTGTAGTCACAAAGTCACCTGTGTTTGCTTTTTATTTTTTTTAATTTATTTATTATTTTATTTATTTGCTTTTATTTTTCTTTTTATTTTCTGGAATCTTCAGGGATTGATCCAGAATCCTCACTACATCCTTCAGGCTGATTATTTTAGCTACACTACAAGACTGAAACAAACCTTATCTGTTGGCTGAAATCTTGGGGACAGCAATAGTTTGTTTTCCTATCCCTTTCTTCTGTTTTGTTTCATTAAAATTTTCTTCTTTGGTTGTAAGACTTGATTCCTTTTCGCTGCTTTTTTAAAGCTTTCATTTGTTTGGTACAACTAATTTGAATAATTTTCAATTGACGAAAATTAGCATTGAGGATTCCAAACAAAGTGCTTATTAGAAAATTTCAAGTAGTAATTTCAAGTATCTTGTTTGTTAATTTAATGATAAATCATAGGAGAAGAATCCTAATCACTCTTTGGAAAGCTAATGGTAGTACCATAATGAAACTACCGTGAGCAAACCTGGCACAATTTCCCCACCTAGAAATCAACAGAATTCATCATCCATGCTAACGAGATGTTCCAATGTAGAACTAAATTTTTTTAATTTAAGTGGGAAATATTACACAACAGAATTGATTTATATTTTGCTTTTTTGCTTTGTTTTTGTTTTTTGTTTTTTGTTTTGAACCATACCTGGTGACACTCAGGAGTTACTCCTGGCTGCGTTCAGAAATTGCTCCTGGCTTGGGGGACCATATGGGATGCCAGGGATCAAACCAAGGTCCGTCCTGGGTCAGCCTCGTGAAAGGCAAATGCCCTCCCGATGTGCTATCACTCCAGGCTCCATATTTTGCTGTCTTTAACAGAACTGTACAAGGCTTTGAATGATTATAATTCACCAAGTGGTTACCAATCTTGCTCTGCTTATTATATCTGAATTTTTTATATACAAACTAGACAGTAACCTCAAAAGGGTAGATAGTGTCTTCACTCACCAAACGATGAACCTGAGACTCAGAGATGTTAATTAATAAGATGAAGATGAAATAGCTATGAATTGGGGTTCTGTTTTACTCTATACCCTGATAACTTGCATTGCAACCGTGAATTCTAGAACTAAGGTTGATCTCTCACCCGGATTGTCATCTGGCTTTTATTTTTACTGACATAAAAGGCAGTTTTCTAGATGTTAGAAGGAGCAAGCTCTCAGGATGATGGGGGGGGGGGGTGAGGTTTATTCTTGTATGTCACTGCTCTTGAAGTCAAAATGTTTCAGAATAATCAAAGATTAAATAACTTAATATATTTCTGTAAAAATAGAAAATATAGATTGGAATACCATGTGATAGTATAAAATTTAAAAGGTGGGGGGGGGAGAAAAAGACAAAAATGGTAGGTCAATGCTGGAAAGATTGCCAAGATGTATTGTTAGATTTTGGAAAGCAAGTTACAGAAATTTGAGCATGATGCCATTTCTGGGCTAAACTAAACCACATGTAAGGCTATTCTGTTTATTTTTCAAAATTACACAAATAAATAGAAAACAGTCTGAAGGATAACACCCTAAATTCACTTAAATGATTCCTGGGGCCGGAGCAGTGGTGTAGCAGTAGAGCATTTGCCTTGCACGTGGCTGACCCAGGACGGACCTGGGTGCGGTCCCCGGCGTCCCTTGGCATCCCTTGGCGTCCCCCCAAGTCAGGAGCGATTTCTGAGCACAAAGCCAGGAGTAACCTCTGAGCATCACCGGATGAGGCCCAAAAAAGAAACAAACAAGCAAACAAACAAATAGCTAAATAAACAAATGATTCCTCCTGAAGTTGGACCTAATGTTGACCCCTATGGTAATCTGGAGGGAAATTTTAGTTTAAACCTGAATGTTTTAAGATTTTTACAAAGAAAAAGTACTGGCATATTACTTATGAATATAGAAGTTATTCTCATAAGTGAAAAAAAAGGGGTACACAGTTTTCATAGCCAGCTTCAGCCTACAACAGCAATTATTGATAAGTCACTTCAACAATGAAGAGGATGAAGTAAAAAGACCATATCAAAGGAAAGAAGCCTTGCCTTGACACAAATATTTCTAAATCAACTTTGATATCTAGCCCTGGACTGGGTGGACACCTTGTCCAGTATTCAGCTATGGCCACCCTTGGAAATGATCTGTGATGAACAGTCCTGGGAATTTAGGGAGGAGCAAGCTGTCTGTTCCCTTCCAGTCATCTCTGCTCTCTATCACTTCTCCTTGCGTTGGGTAATCGGTGGCCAGATAAGGGGTTGGAGAAGCAAACAGTGGGGCCAGGTAAGGGGAGTCAAGATCAGTGAAAAGAGAAAGGTAAGAAGCTTTGAAAATAAGAACTTTAGATTCTCAACATCTGCTAAGAATCAGTTAATGCTCCAGATGATTAACTCAGTTGTGTTAATCAGTAATAATCCTGTTAGAAGCTTCATCCCATGGTAGGCTAAATCACTGAAAACCTAGGAGAAATGGCCCAATAACTCTTGGCTATTTTTCTATGGCCTATTATTGGTGCAAAACCAATAGACAGAACCTGGCAAGATTATGATTTATGGAGGCCGGAGAGATAGCATGGAGGTAGAGCATTAGCATTGCATGTGGAAGAATGGTGGTTCTAATCCCAGCATCCCATATGATCCCCGAGCCTGCCAGGAGTGATTTCTAAACGTAGAGCCAGGAGTAACCCCCGAGTAACCCCAAAAACCAAAAACCAAAAAATAAAAAAGCATTTATGTCTATGTATATATATATGTTCAAGTTATTAAGAGACTATGTTTCTTCTTAAAACTTTTACATTCTACATTTGGTGCATTGGTCATGCTTGAGGAGACATTCCAGACATGTGCTGGGCTTTATGCTTTGAAGAAGAACTGGGTTCGAATCAGACCTCTATAACCAAGTACCCTGGGCTCTTACCCTTCTTAACTGGTTCAGTTGACTCACCTCTTAGTGTTGAGCTAGTAGTGCCTACCTCATAAAGCAATAGTGAATAATACCTGAATATAATGTATAGAACTTACACAATTTTTAGCAAATGAGAAAAAAATCTTTTTTGTTTGTTTGGTTTTGGGCTACACCCAGTGATGCTCAGGGTTTACTCCTGGCTATGCACTCAGAAATCGCCCCTGGCTTGGGGGACCATATGGGACGTTGGGGGATCCAACCACAGTTTGTTCTAGGTCAGCCTCATGCAAGGCAAGTACCCTACCGCTGTGCCCACTTCGGCCCAGAGAAAGGTCTTTCTTAAGAATAAAACAAATGCCAAGGTCTTTAGTAAATATAACTAAATATAACTTCTGAAAAAGTGTTGTCCTTGGTCTATTTCTTTGTGTTTTTTTGTTTTGTTTTGTTTTGTTTATTTTTTGGGAAAATTTGAATCTGTATTTTGGGAGGAGTCTAGGCTGTTTTATTTTTATTCTTCATTTACATTTGGGGGGGACTGTTGTTTGATTTTTTTTAACCTTTTGGCTGTTATTTTTTAAATAATCTGATGTCTGAAGAAGGCAAAGCACAGAGTCAGTTATTACATATCAACGCTGAAGTATATAGAATAATACTCCAAAGTTTTTCTAATTGATGCTGAGGGAGTGCAGGAGGACAGCTAAGACTTACGAATAAACTATGAAACTAAAGCCTTTGAAAATCAGATTGTAGGAGCTTTTGTTTAAGTTTTGGATCAAACACAGCTGTTCTGGCTCTAGCCTTTGCTTGTTAACTTTATACTCAGAAGAGGGAAATTCTGGAGAAAGTGGGAGAGCGTGGCTCTGCAGTGTGGATGGCAGCTAACTGGGTAAATAGTGGCAAAATACAGGACATGGAAGAAGGGAACAAGAATAAACAGGAATGGTCTGTGTTTAGCAAAGGATCCTGTTCAGAAAGCTCCACCCATCAGGAAACCCCACATGCTCTGTGTTGCTTCTTTAGAGCTCCTGCCTCTCGCTTGTGAGATTTTTTTTGGTTGTCATTTCTAGTCCTAGGGACAAAAATTCAAGCCAGAGTCGCCTTCTCACTCTTTGTTTTTTTAAACTTGATTGATTGATTGATTGACTGGTTTCTGGGCCACACTCAGCAGAGCTCAGGGGTCCTCCTACTCTGCAATCAGAAATTACTCCTGGTTCCTCCTGGCTCAATGCTCAGAAATCGCTCCTGGCAGGTTCAGGGGACCCTATGGGATGCCGGGATTCGAACCACCGTTCTTCTGCATGCAAGGCAAATGCCTTACCTCCATGCTATCTCTCCGCCCCCTGCCTTATTACTTTTGATAGAGATGTCAAGTGTACATGACTAGGACTATGAGTTGGCCTTTGATATGACCTTGATCTTCATTAGTACCCATGAAGAACTGGAATTGCTGACACAGTTGGGACTAAGAGAAGGATTTTTCAGAATTTTGGATTCCTGGACTATTCATTTAGCTGTTTTTAAAATAAAGTGGATTTATGCTGGTCTGGTGACTTTCTTTGGCATTGCTTCATGGGAGGCATGTTGATAATAAAAACCTTTTCATTTGATCATGTTTGTAAACCTTTTCTGTTTGAATAAACCAACTTGTTTTGTGTTTTTGTTTGGTTTGGAGGCAGTGCTTGGGGCTTACTCCTCACTCTGTGCTAAGGAATCACTCCTGCCAGTGCTCATATGCACTGCCATATGCAATATCCAGATGATCTAGGGTCAGCCAAGTGCCTCAGAAAATCTTTTATTCATGACATTGGGTGGAGAGATAGTATAGAAGGTAGAGCGCTTGCTGTGGCTCATAGTTGGCCCGTGTTCTAAACCCAGAATCACATAATGTCCCCTACTGGATCCACCCTTGCAGTCCTGCTATGAGTAATCCCTAACTGTAGCCAGGAGTAAGCCCTGAGCACTGTCTGGTGTGACTCATAAAACAAAAAGAAATAAAATAAAATAGGAGACTAAGGATGTGGCTGAATAATCCATCTATGTCTTGCCTGAATGAAGCTTGGAATTAATTCCCAACACACACACACACACACACACACACACACACACACACACACACACACACACACACAGAGTTAAAATTTAATTCTAAAGTTACATTTCCTTTTCTTTCTTTCTTTTTTTTTTTTTTTTTTTTGGTTTTTGGGTCACACTTGGCAGCGCTCAGGGGTTCCTCCTGGCTCTATGCTCAGAAATTACTCCTGGCAGACCATATGAGATGCTGCGATTCGAACCACAGTCCTTCTTCATGCAAGGCAAATGCTTTACCTCCATACTATCTCTCCGGCCCCTCTTTCTTCTTTTAATTTTTTACTTAAAGAAAATGCATCACAGTTGACATAACTGATCTTCATATATTTGTTTCAAGATAAGGGAAAGCAAAGTTATTGAAAAAAAATGGAAAGAAAATAGAAAGAAAAACTAAAAAATAAAGTGGAAGAGAAGAGAAAAGAAAGAAGGAAAAGTTCAGTAGCAAGTATATTTGTGTAAATTATTGTATCTCCAATAAAGTCATTAATACATTAACACAATAGCAGAAGGTTTAGTAAGCTCTTTTTTTTTTTTAAGTTACCTTTCTGATGAAATAAGTGAAAAACAATTTCTTTAAGTTCTTGGCTATAGTATTCTTTTTTTCCTTTCAAGAAAATGTATTTTTGAAAAGTGTTAGTTTTATAATAAAGCAGTGAGTGAACTTCTCCAGTGAACTCCCGGCTGCTATTTTTTGCCTTCAGTTTATGTTCTCAGTTTTAAAATTCAGTGCAGTGAAGAGGTCCCTGAGAACAGGAGTCGGGGCAAAGCTGGGATTCCCTCCGGGTGTCTCAGATACAAATTTCACTGCAGCTTGATTATGTTAAGTAAGTCCCTCGGCAAAACACTTCAAGTCCCATGTCTGAGATAGAAATATGAATTCAATGAATTTTGCCTTGGGAAATCTATACTGTAACCAAGATATCTTTTATTTCTGATTGTAAACAAAGTGAATTATGAGTCTTTCACAGTAATAATTAAGGTACATAGTGACAATGAATCAGGGCCATTCCCACCACCATCGTTGTCCTCCCTCCACCCCTGTTCCCAGCATACACTCCATATCCCCCTTTTTTGCTGCCCCCCAAATTTCTAGTGTAACTGGTCCCCTCTTTGTATAGCTTGTTGTAGATTGGGTATTGATTCTATTGTCGTTGACTTTGAGTTTGGTGTTTAAATCTGATTATTTTTTTATTTCTACTCAATATCATACGACTGTTTGGTCTATTTCCCCCCTTCAGTTTATGAGGCAGAACAAGATGATTCAAGTTATATAATCAAGATTTTTTTTTAAAGGCAGTAGCTACTTGAGGGGCTCATTCAACTAGTTCATCTGTGACATGTGGAGTCTGTACACCAGGGCTTTCCCTTCATAGCCTTGAAGCTCCAGGAGAAACAAGCACCATCTTTTGTTCTAGAACATTTGTTTTCATGATCATTGAACAGCTAGTACACCAGGGAACACAGTAAATATTTACAGCCCCCTGAAGCAGAGTGTTTGTTCCGGTTACTAGTTATTGTTGGCTGTGTTTCCTAGGAGTAGCATGGATTTTCCACTAAAATGTAGCAGAGGAGCTGGAGTGATAGAAAAGTGGGTAAGAGGGGCTGGAAAGATAGCACAGCGGTGTTTGCCTTGCAAGCAGCCGACCCAGGACCTAAGGTGGTTGGTTTGAATCCCAGCATCCCATATGGTCTCCCGTGCCTGCCAGAAGCTATTTCTGAGCAGATAGCCAGGAGTAACCCTTGAGCACCACCGGGTGTGGCCCAAAAACCAAAAAGAAAAAAAAGAAAAGAAAAGAAAAGAAAAGAAAAGAAAAGAAGAGAAAAGAAAAGAAAAGAAGAGAAAAGAAAAGAAAAGAAAAGAAAAGTGGGTAAGAAGCTTGCCTTACATGCTGCCAACCAGGTTCAACTCTCAGAATTCCATATGGTTTTCCCAATACTGCCAGAAGTAATTCTGAGTGCAGAGCCAGGAGTAAACCCTGAACATCACCGGGTATGGCTCCCAACTAAAATTAATTAAATAAAATGTAGCAAAGAATGTCTCCATCTTAATTAAAGAAAAAAAAAGGATATATTTGGGCCACAGAGATAGCACAGTGGTAGGGCATTTGCTTTGTATGCAGCCGACCCAGGAGGGACCCAGTCCAATTCCCAGCAACTCATATGGTCCCCTAGCTTGCCAGGGGTGATTTCTGAGTGCAGAGCTAAGAGTAACCCCTGAGCGTACTGGATGTGGCCCAAAAAACAATCAATCAAACAATAAATAAATCAAGTTTACAAAAAGGGATATAACTGAAAGAGATCTACATACATATTGTTTGCTGCAGCCAACATACACAGATTTTATTAGCTACGAATAGTATTTTTTCTTGCCTTTTGAGGTAAGCTGTATAAATAAAATGTATAAATAACATTCTGACTCATTTTTGGAAGATCATTGGTTCTGTTTTTGCTCTATACTAATGAATTACTGATGCTTTCAGGGCGTTTGGCCTCAGTTGGATGTGCTTTTTGAGTTTCCAGGCCAGCTCATCATGATTGGAAGCTCTGTCATATTAGCGGGAGGCCAGTTGTCGCTTTTCCCTCACTGTCTTTATTTTTCTCTGTGAAGTTCTCTTCCTCACATCTACACATCAACTGTTAACCTAGAAAGACTTTATAGCCACACTCTAGGGCTCTGTAAACTTATAAAAGAAAAAAGAAATGCTAGTTGTTTAGGTGCGTAAACTTTATGGAATTGTTCAATGCCCTTTTAATTATTTTATTTCCTTGTACTTTTTATTAACCAAATTTTAATAAAGAACTCAATGATAATTTTAGTAACTATCACATTGCAGATTTTAGTAGCTAAAGATATGGATGGATTATCTCCTATGCAGATTTGTGCCAAAATTTTCATCCTAGCATTATATTCTTCCAGTATCAATGATCACTTTATGTAGTGTCTTTGTAAAAATTTTAATGTTGGGGCTGGATGGATAGCATGGAGGTAGGTCATTTGCCTTGCATGCAGAAGGGCGGTGGTTCGAATCCCAGCATCCCATATGGTCCCCCGTGCCTGCCAGGGGTGATTTCTGAGCGCAGAGTCAGGATTAACCCCTGAGCACCACTAGGTGTGGCCACCAAACTGGGAAAAATAAAAGTAAACTTGGATGGCATTTTGGCCTTTTGTAGGTTTAGAAGTGTTAGAAAGATGTGACTTCTGGCTACTGAAGGAAGTCCTGATCTTCCAGGGTGGACTTGGTAGCATTTACACAAGCAAAGGAAATAACTGTGCCTGCACCAGAGCCTGTGGTGACGGCTTCAAAAGGGGTGAATTCAGAGTCAACGCAAAGCCTTTTCCTCACTCCTGTGAGGGAACGGTCAGTTTCTGTGAGGAAACCTGTTGCAGTCTTTTGTGACCTCATTTGGTGCAGGGGAGGGTCTCAGAGCCCAGAGTTTATGAGGCGCAGGCTTCTACAGGCTCCCCAAGTTTTCCCTTGCCTCTAGCTTCATGACATAACTCATGTAATGAATAGTCATCTCCTTCAATTCTTACTTGTCCAACCATCGTTTATCCTCATGTTTTCTACTTAGATGAGCTCTGGAGCAAAATTTTATGACAAAATGTTCTACCTAATTATAAATGAAAAGCTTAGAACATTGAGCAGTTCATTCTAATTAGCTCAACCAGTAGGAGCACGGTGCCAATGCTGGGCCACTGGACAAGAACCCTCATGATAGTTGGTCATGTCCAGTTGATTTTGTTCTTTATAGTGTAGAGAAATACAGCAGGAAAATAAGTTTGTTGCTTACTATCTCCCCCTTGCCCTTTATAAAATCTCTTATTTAGACTATTCTAAAATATAAAAATAAATACATGGAATAAACATATTAGTTAACATATTTATTATAAAATCATATATATAAATATGTAAAGTATATTTATATCTATGTTATAAATAAACAAATAAAATAATACAAATAACTAAAAATAAAAATTAAAAATGTATAAATAAAAATGTGAGTTGGGTGAGTGCCAGAGATAAAATTCGGGTCTTATATATTCAAGATAAATTCTCTACCACTGAACTCCATCCCCAGCAACACCTTTTTGTTTTAGAGGCTCTACTGATTGAGATAGCCAGGCACAATAATCACTATTCTTTTTAATCAACAGTTTAGCATCAGCCTTTTCAAAGGCAAAATTAAATTTTCTACCCTTCTGATCCCGGCTTTTCACATTTTGTAGGAGACTTCTATCTAGTAAAACACAATCTCTGTAGGCTCTGCCTCTTTGAAAGAATGGATTCATGTGAAATATTTAGAGAATGGGTCTTTTGGTTCTTACATGGTATGTTTTTATGTATTTACTGGTTATGTTGAAAACATCTTCAGAGCTAGTATAGATTATTCCAAGAAGGATGGGAGGCTGGCAGTTGGCAGGAAGCAAAAATTCAGGCAAGAACGGAAAGGTTTGATTATGTTTGGCTCTTTAAGACTCTGGAGTTGCCTTCCTGGGAGCCGGGAGTCTAGCAGGAGGAGGTTTGGTAGGCCCACGCCATGCCGGAGGCCTGCTTGGCCAGGCCTAGGGGGGGTGCGGGATTTGGGTAACCCCAGCACCCCTCGGCCACCTTGCTCCAGATCTCCAGGACTTCCCCGGGCCACACGCCTGGGCAAGCCGGTGAGTTGGGTCCCTTGGTGGAGCTTGAAGGTACCCTAGGCCTTCCCCCACTATCCATGCGGCTCCTTAGGGAGGGTCTGGGTGGGGCTCTGAACTTCTGTTCTCCCAGCTTCTTGAAGGATCTCTCCTTCCTGGGAGCCGGGAGTCTAGCAGGAGGAGGTTTGGCTGGCACTGGTAATCTCTGTCCAGTCTACATTTTCAAAATTGCGCGGGGGCAATAGCCCCCGCGCGCACAAGAAACATTAATAGTACTCTCACAAGAAACATTAATAGTACTCACTATCATTGAATTATGTTTTTATGTATGCAGAATGTCCATTTTGTACTCTGCCCTTTTGCATACCCCTTCATAAGTTCATACTTCTCTTTAACTTCTTTAACTCCTATCATCATTACTCCTTTTTTACCCTTTCTAACTTAAGTACTGTTGAGTCCTAATTCACAGACCAAAGTGGTGCCCTAGAGTTAACACCCACCCAACTATTTTAAAAGGCATAAAAAGGACACATATCTTTTCAACATTTTATGGGTGTTTTCTTTGACGGCTATAACTTTTGCTAAATACTTTCTTATACAGTGATGATCCCCCCCATGTTTTTTATCTTCTCTTTGTGAACTGCTCAATATGGAATTTGGTGTGAAAGAATCCCTCAGTTTAATACTTATGTTTGAACCAAGTCATGGGTCTTGTTGGAAATGTTCTTATGCCCCCATATATCTGATAGCACCACGTGGCTTTATATCTTGTTTGCGTAGGCACACTAACATGGGAAAATACTATACATACCAATAAGTTCTTATCTAATAGATATGGGAACACACAAATCTTGTAGTGCAATGAGACCTTACACCCTGAACATTGACATAAAGACCTGGCACAGGCCTCAGAAGAATGGGCATTCTCCATTTACCCCTTGATCTACAGAAGACATTTACAAAACATCCAAGGTTGTATATAACATCACCCGGAGGCATTCCTGTACCAGGGACGATCCTACAGCTGCTCTGACATCAATCTACTCAAAAGAGACATCCCTTAACACTGAGAAGACAACAAGAACAATGACCTGCTTACTGGACAGGGCTTGCTGTATTGCCCCTTTATGGTGAGGTTTGTCTATAACATCACCTGGAAGCAATCCTCTACCACGGAAGACCCTACCACTGCTCAGACATCGTCCTGCTCAAAAGAGACTTCCCTTAACACTGAGAAGACTTAACAACAACAACCTGCTTACAGGACAGGGCTTCCTGCATTCCCCTTTCATGGTGAGGTGAAATGAGAAGGCACTCCACATCATGACTTCAATGTAGGACATGCAGATTCCAGAATCTTTAATACAGAAACATGAGACCAACAACAGAGACTGTGTGATAAGTGTGTTGGCGCTACGGACAATGTCTTGGAGCGAACGATAACTTTCCTGAGGCCTAGAGCTGGTCTTATGCCAGGAAACTTCAGGGGTAGGATCTCTTTGTATTTAGGCCAAGGCTATTCCTTTCCATGCCTCTCATATTTTGGTGGGCCTATGCAAACAACAATTGCCACTCTAACACCGTTTTTACTGTGCTCCTTGGACTCTAATCCTTAAAACACACCCACTTAAAATTTGAGGTTAACTTAAGCTAATATGCATGTACATGGAAATGTAAAAAATACTATGCCTCTAATGTTTAAGGAGTTACGTAAGTTTGATGGCTTTAGATTGCCTTGTGTGCTGTTAAGAAATATTATAATGTGCTACAATCTGGGGACTTGAGGGACAAAGTAATTGCACATGGATTCTGTTTTATTTATCTTAACTTTCTTTGGTGAAAGTTCAAAGTTAAGATATCAGCAAGGGGACTTCTTCAGATAATTATGCTATGGGTGATTGTCCTTCCACTGTAACTTTACCTTATCCTCTTTCTTTGCATCTTTTGTTCTCATAATTCATAATAAAAAAAAAATAAATAAATAAAAAGACTCTGGAGTTAGTGAATGAATGAATCACTGAATAATTGAATCACTGTAAATGAATTGAACATGAGTGAATGTATGACACAGTTGACTACAATGATCTCAAATGGGACATATAGTATTTCAGAACAAAATTTAAAATTTAATCTATTGGGACTGGAAAGATAGTACAGGGCTTAACGCACTTACCTGCAAGCTGCTGACTCCAATTGGAATCCTAGGTACCACTTGGTCCCCTGAGCGCTGCCACACAAGATCACTCCTGAGCACAGAGCCAGGAATAGTCCTTTAGCAAGTCCCCCTACCCCTGTCACCATCTTCCATATCTCAAAAAATAATAATGTAAGGAGTATAGTGTAACATTTCTATGTACAGAAAAGAATTCTCAAAATACCATTCTCAAAAATAAAACAAAACAAAACAAAACAAAAACAAAAACAAAAAACCATCCTCAGGACTGGAGAGATATTACAAAGGTTTAGGCACTTGCCTTGGAAGTTGCCTGCCTAGCTTTATCCCTGGCACCTCAAATATAGAATGGGGAGTAGCCCAACAGATGTGACCCCTAAACCACTACCCCATAAAATCAACATAAATCCCTCCTAATATAAACTTCTTTATCTAAAGAGAATGCTATACAGTTGATCTTTCAACACTCTAGAGCTTCGAAGTGTCAACCCTACACAACCAGATGTCCAAATATAATTTTTGTCTCCCCCACAAGGATGACTGGAGCCATCTCTTGGTGTTTGCAGGGGGCTGGGACAGGAGGTGGGGATTGGTTTCAGGACCAATGCTGAAATCTGAGAATCTCTGAGTCTCTTATAGTAGGTGTTCTCCATGAATTCTGAGTCCACAGGTTTAACTAACCAGCATTCATGGTTGGTCCCATCCTTGAATGCAGACTCCCTGGAGAGAAAATCTGCAAATAAATGGGTCCCAGAGTCAAAGCTGTGCTGTCCAAGGGTCACTGTGGGTGACCCTTATTCTTTTAGAAGTTTTTTTGGTCAAGGATGGATCTAAAAGAAACATCTGTTTTTCAATTCATTCCTTTTCAAAAGCACTAATTTGGCCTGGGATGGAGCTCTTAAGCAAGCAACAGAGCGCTTACATGTGTGAAGCTCTGAGCTCGTTCCCTAGCACTACAAGCAAACAAACACAAAGTAAAGCTTCTTAGCTGGCCTTGTGCAAATCATTAGGCGTTTTCTCGTAGGCACAGAGGAGGGTGATCAGGGAAAACCGGAAAGGGCTTATGTTAATCAGATCCACTTGCCTGCTGGGCCCTCAGGTTCTATAGAATCAGACTAAAACCAGCGCTTTTCCTGAGACATGATTTTTGCTTTTTGGGGAACTGAACAAAGACTTAGATAATTTCTTAAGTGATTTTCAGTTATTTACTTATTTGGGGGAGAGGTGAGACCCCATTGTTGCTATGGGACCCAGAGGTCACTCCTAGTGATATTGGCTTAGCAGTTCATGCTTGAGATCAGCAATGCTTGGAGACCATCAGGGCCAAACCTAGCAGTGGTGGGCAAGCAGTGATGGGCATCAAATTGCCAGGCTCAAGTATGCAGACACATGCCCCAGTCCTCTGCACTAAATTCCCAGGTTTTTAACTCTAGAAAACTTGGTTGTATAGGCCTTTATGGAAATACATAACACAGTTTCTCTATTCCCATCCAAAGTCAGAAGTGGATTTTAGGCGACTCAGTCATGGAGCCCCAGAATAGCCATCTGTCTGGGAGATGCAAGACCCCCTGGGAGAGGGCAGAGGATGCTCTGTTGAAACCTTTCTGCCAAAACTAAGTAGTTCTTTTTTTCAAGGGCACAGTATGGTTCTTCCATGTGGCTTCGGCCTTTGGAAGTAGAAATGGAAACAGCAATTGAACAATTAATAAGTTGTTCTCTGAATTAATGGTTTTATTTAGCATTACTTGTTTGATTTTAATGGATGAAATCTGGGTGTTTGTCTGTCTCTAGAAAGCCTAATATTAAAGCCAGGAATACAGCCCCTTGGAGAATGTACTAGATTTATATTCAGATTACTTTGGGGGGGGTGTCCTTCAAAGTGTTCTCAGGGGACTCTGGGGAGCCATTCTTGAGGGTTAAAATTATGGACTTGAGTTAAAGTGCCACTTATTAAGCACACAGCCCTGGGTGTGTCACTGCAGATTACAAAACTGTGGCCTTCCTTCTAAAACAGTGTGTTTGGGAAGAGTAACTGAGATAACTCAGTTATTTCATCAGTAAATATTTATTGGCCTCCCCCTGTACCAGGCCCTGTTTGAGGTGCTGGTGATAAAACAGCAAACATGTGAAACATGATCCCTGCCTTCCCAAAATGCAAGCCTAGTCCATGAGAAGGCAAATAACAGTCAATAAAAAAGAATGTCTTGGGTTTTGAAGCAGCCAGGAAGAGATGGAGTTCGGTGCTGTGCTAGAGCCGAGAATGTAGGGAAGGCCCCTCTACAGGCAGTATGTTGAGTTGAGGCTCCAGTAATCAAAGGAGCCAGCTCCTCAGAGATCTGGGGGGCAGACAAACAGCCAGTGAAAGTGTCCTAGCCCAAAGAGAAGTTGCTGGTATCAGAAAAGAAAAGAGGCATGCTGCAGCCTGTGAGTGAGGAGTAGAGGAGCAGGAGGTGAGGGTGTGACCCATAGAGTTTCCTCAGCTTTCAGTTGTGGTATAGCAGTAGAGGCCTGCATGTATGAGGTTCTGGTACTGTAATCCCACCTCCAAAAACAATAAGTTGTGGCAAAAGACTGTCACTTCAGTCTTCTAACTGGGTAGTAATTGCTGGTAACTTTAGAAGAAAGGGTGAGTGGTGAGTGCTATTATCTGTGGTAATTGTCCAAATGAAGATTCTTTAAAGCAAGGAGAATAAGGGTCAGAGAGATAGCACAGTGGTAGAGCATTTGCCTTCCATGTGGCCAACCTAAGATGGACCCCGGTTTGATTCCCAGCATTTCATAGGGTCTCCCGCACCTGCCAGGAGTGATTTCCGAGTGCAGAACCAGGAGTAATTCCTGAGCAGCGCTGAGTGTGACACAAAAACAAACAAAACACAACAAAAAATTCAAGAAAATAGTTAGTGAGCTATGGTATCACCAAGGGCTGGAATAGTGGCAGGTAAAGCGGAGAGAGGTACTGCTATCATTATTTTGGAAGACATTATGCATTATGGTTTAGAACAGAAACTCAACAGACCCAAGAGATAGTACCAGGTGAAGTGCTTATCTTGCATGCAACGGATCCCAGGGGAGGCATGCCCCCCCCATCACAGTGACATTGGCACTGTAGCTTGTGAGTGTCCCATGACAGTGCCCGTGTGTTCAAGGTAAACTTAAGTGAGAGCACCTCACCTATCTTAGGCAGAGCCTTGCTACATCTGTAGGGCCTCAGGAGTAATTCCTGGAGCATTCCAGATATGACCCTCAAGAAACCCAGGTCGAACACTAGGGCTCTTGTCCAATCTTACTGTAGGCAGACAGTCTGCTGGAGCCAGGGAAACCCCTTCAGCCTGTATGAGGAACTTTGCAGGCCCCAGGTGGATGCAATGGCACCATAAAGAATCTATCCCCCCCAAATCAGCAGCAGCGTGTTCCCCTCTTATACAGCCCCAGAAGGGTCCCCTGCCCAAACCTTTCTGTTTTCTGAGAAATAAAAAAGGAAGACCTGTCGAAACATGTGGTAAAGATATGCTATAATTGGCTATGGGCATTCCTCTCTCCCAATTAGGAACACTTTTACACGGATGATGATGTTTGCTCAGGGTGCATTTAGAATTAGAGGCCTCTGGACATCTTTTTCTACGACTCTTTAGTTAAGTGACTTGTTTCTTAGCTTTGAAGTTAGAGAGAGATGGAATGACATAGCAAAATGGACACATAGGGACTTGAGTTAAGTATATCACAAGCTTTGCCTAGGTAAAGCTCTGGATTCAATTCTCAGCACTATATGACCCCCACAGGGTATGGCCCTGAACAGCAAATGCTGGGTTTGGAGCAAGTCACAGCTAAAATTAATTCTCACTTATACTCATAGTTGCCATCTTAAGCAATTTAACCTCTCGGTATCTCCATTTTCTCTGTTTACATATGGATTGTTGCAAATATTTTCCTCTTATTATTAGTTTTTTCTTGTATATTTTTTTATCCTAACAATATTTTTGTTTGGTTTTCAAAGTGGGGTCATATTTATTTATTTATTTATTTATTTATTTTGTATTTCATGACCAAAAGATTATGAAATCGTTTTCTTGAACATTGAATCATAGAAAAATCTTCCCTTTACCAGAAATTCGTTTTCTTATAGTACTTTTTTGTTTTCACATTTGCATTAAATAGTCTTGGTCCATGTGATTTTTTTCCCCCAATATGTAGTGTGAGTTATAGGTTTATAAAGCTTTTATAATACTTTAATAAAAATAATTATCCTGTGCTGGGACTGGAGAGTTAATAGAATGGGTATGGGGTTTGCCTTGTATGCTGCCAACCCAGGTTCAATACCCAGTACCCCATATGGTCCCCCAAGTCCTGCCAGAATGATCCCTGAGCATCGCTGTGTGTGTGCCCCCAAATCATCCAATATAAACATGCTTAAAGTTTGCATATGAAGAGTTGGGGGCAGTGAATCATCCTTTGAGAATAAGATCACTTTTATTGGTGTTATGGGTAATAATTATAGAGTTATTCATGGTCCTAATTAAATGTCTAACCTTGTATTTGGGTTTTGGTCTTACTGTCTGCTAATAGGGTCAAGTGAAGGGTGGTGGAAGACTTAGAGTAGGCAAAACCAGGAAAACAAGACTTTTAAAGATAGTTTTGGATTGTCACATGGTCCCTCAGTCCTGCCACCAGTTTCAAAATACTGGCCAACAAAACATTAACATTTTCCTATGCTGTTCTTCTTGGCATTGCTATAAATAATTCTTCTGCCATCCTAAGGTTTTTGGTTGGGGCAAACAGTGTTGCTTTTAGAGTAGATTATCGAATTGATTTCCTTGTTATGGGGAACTTATTCAAATTTGAGAAATTTCCCCCAAAGAAGGAGGAGTATATAATATTCAGGATATATAATGTAAATCCTGAATAATTTTTTATAGAGTAGTCATTTTTTAAGAAGTCATTTATGATAAACTTTTATATGTATTTGTGTTATAAAATTGCAGTTACCAGTCACAAAATACAACTCAAATTATTAAACAAAAGGAAATACTTGCTTGGGTTACAGGAAGGTCAAGAGTTTGATGTTCAGTCATGGCTGGACCAAGTGCTAATTTTTCTCAGAAACTTCTTTTCATCTCAGATTATATTTCTTTCTTTATTATTTTATTTTATTGAAGCCATTGTGATATACAAAGTCCTTCATAGTTAAATTTGATATATACAACGAGTCAGGGCCCTTCCCACCGCCAGTATATACCTCCCTCCACCCATGGCCCAGAGTGCTTTCTATCCCACCACCCTTTGCCCCCTGGCCTGCCAGTATCACAGACCCCTTTAAGTTTGGGTTGTTAAAGTTTAAGTCTCTTGATTCTATTGTCATTGACTATGGCTTGGATACTTATTCTGTCTTTATTCTCAGATTGTATTAATCTTTATTGCTTCCAATTCTCAGATATATTCTTCTCTCCCAGTAGAAAGATTGTACCAGGTGTTCCAAGCTTCTCCATTTCTAATTTAGGTGCTTTGGGGAGTAGGGGAAACTCACCTGGCAGCACTCAGAACTTACTCCTGGCTTTATATTCAGAATCACTTCTGGTGAGGCTCAAAATATCAGGTGTGATGTCAGAGGAAAACCCTTGTACTCTCTCTTTGGTGCTGAAAATACTTTCTTGTTCAAATCTTCCTGAAAAAATCCCAAGTCCTAGTCTCCTGCCCTTCCTACCCCCATCACTACCAGGAGAAGGAGGAGGTTGTTGATTGGCTCTTCCTGAAATTATAGGTTCTCCCACAGAGACTGACAGTGAATTCAGTCCATTGAAACTATGGCCCCTGGAAGAGGTACAGTTTTCCCAAAAGAAATGCTAGAATTGCTATTAGAAAAGGGAGGGATTGATGCCGAGTGTCAAAACCTCCACTATATCAGGCAGCATGAGCTCCTTGATCTTGAAACTCTTGAAAAATGGACTCTGGGTGCCAACAGCTCAGCAATGAAAGTCTTGAATGAAGAAGTTGGACTTGAGTTAAGCTGGTAAAATGAGGTTTCACTGAGTTGCTGTCATTCGATCATTAAGAGCCAGAGTCGGCCATTTCTCCCCAGCAATACAAAGTAATGCCTATACCTGGATACTGGGTTTTTATTCTAATGGAATGTATTAGAAACACAGCCCTATGTCAGCAGCATTTGTCAAATGCCAAGGTTTAGTGGAAAATATCATACAGAAATATTGTCACCCTCTCCCTAACTACTACTGACTCTGGCTTGGAAAAATGAATGAACCCTTGAATTGGGCAAGAGTCTTAATTTGGTGCCTTTGTAAAATAGTCTTCCATACATGAATATTTTGTAGCTTATAAAGAATGTGGCATGAAGTGCCAGGGTATTTTTGCAAATGAAACAGACTGGCTTTGTTGGTTG
Organism: Suncus etruscus; assembly: GCF_024139225.1. Taxonomy (NCBI): domain Eukaryota; kingdom Metazoa; phylum Chordata; class Mammalia; order Eulipotyphla; family Soricidae; genus Suncus; species Suncus etruscus. The sequence goes on along the minus strand of NC_064854.1, from coordinate 129,887,057 downwards.
TACTAGGAGTCATAACTTGCATTGCACCTGGCACTGTGATTTATGTTTTTCATGCACCGTTCATTTGGTTCTTACAATGGCTTTATATTCTATTTCCACTCCCATTTTATAGGTGAGGAAACTGAGAAATATTCACACACAGAGAAGCTCAGAAAGGAGGGAAGGATTCACACTCAGATCATTGGACTCCAGCGTCCGGGTTCCTAACAGTGTTTCATAATTAGCTGGCGGTGTGACCTTGTCCTTGCTAGTTTATAGCCTTCCTCATTCCGTGTTTTAGGTACATACTTGAGTTGTTAGAACAATCTTCCAATCATGAGGTCACTAAAATATTTCACTCTGAGAATTCTGGTATAATTAGCTAATAACAATGATGGTCTGTACACAAAGGAAAATCCCACAAATTTTTGGAATAGTTTCTTCTCACCTTTCCCAGAAAATATTCATCATTACTATCAGAGACTATTTAGCATTTCATTCTTTTCGTTTTATATTTAGGACAGAGGCGAGAAGCTCTGATGCTGAACAAATTGGTTATGCAACTTCAATTTTCAGTAACCTTTTGTTTAATGGGGAAGGTGATAGATTTTTATTTTTTATTCATTTTATTTTGTTTTTTTGGAACAGTTTGTGATCTACAGAGTCCCTTTATGGTTGAATTTCAAATATCCATACATATCTACATAGTTGAATTTCAGATATACAACGAGTCAATAATCTTTAAAAAGAAGATGATCTGTGAGATCTGATAAATACATACCTGTTTGTATAACAATTCAAATGCTGGACTTCGAAGTAAATCTGGATTTGAATCACAGCCCTACCATTGAATCCTCAAGGAATTTAGGGAGTCTGTGTAAGCATCTCTTACCTATAAAGGGGGTCATTGGTTGGTCTGAACTTTCAGGGTAGCCTAGAGATTGAAGGAGATGTTGATGGATCATAGTGTGACCAAGCTATTGAACTTGCATGTAAGACCCTAGATTCAATCCCCAGCACTAAAAAGAAAGGGAAGGAAAGAGAACATCTCCACGGGGCTAGGGGATGGCTCAAAGAGCTGGAGTTGCCTATCTTGCATGTTGGAGCCCTGAGTTCAATCCCTGGCACTGTTTAGTGCCCATAGACCTCTCGGCAGGAGTCAGGAGTAGCTCTGAGTGCTACCAGGCCTAGCCACAACCAAAAACATCAGCCACCAATGATTCAAGCGTTACCATTATGATAACTACTGGCATTATTTTTTTGTCCTTTCTTCCCCCTTCCAAAACAAATTTGTCTGTAAGAAAAGTTCCTGCAATAAAATTAAACTTAAAAGTGTGTAATGTTTTGTTCAACAATCCCTCCTATCTTTTGTGTTTTTCACTCTGACGTTCACAGGCTTTTCAAGAGCAGCTTTTGCACAGTCTTTCACAAAATATGCACTGCCTCCCTTGAAGAGCCTGTCGCTTTAACTTAGTCTCCTCTTCCATGTTGTTGTCTCACATTTTCTATTTCTGTTCTTGCCCCAAGACCCGAAGATCTTCTCTATTGCATCTCTCTCTCTTTTTGGGGGGGGGGGGGTTGGGATCACATCCAGCAGTGCTCAGCGATTACTCCTGGCTCTGCACTCAGAAATCACTCCTGGAAGCTCAGGGGACCATATGGGATTCTGGGGATCAAACCCTGGTCTACTGTGTGCAAGGCAATAACCCTACCCTCTGTGCTATCACTTTAGCCCTGTTCCTCTCTTTTCTTTTGTATTGCCAGGGATTGGATCCAGGTTTTCTCTCACACAAGCAATCAGTGCATTGTGCCACCAAGCTACATCCTAACTCTCTTATTTATACTTACAAAAATATTTTGGAGGGAAAGAGAATTTTTGCTTATACCTCATGGTTTTCAGGTGCTAAGTAGGTGTTTAACTCACCCAGCAATGTTTGGATGACTAAACAGTGCCAGGAATCAAATACTTTCAGCCTTTAGGCTATCTCCCTGGTCTTTTTCAGTTCTTTAGAGGAAAATCTCTAACAGAACTTCCTCAAAAATATTCTTGCCTCCTCCATTCAAAATCAAGCTGTTATCTTAGTGATGAGCACTGATGAGATACTGATGGTCATGGGCCCAGCTTATAGAGACTTTTTAAGGAGATAATGTCCCCCAGCAGTTAACAGAAGCTTTGTCATAAAAAGTAGATTATTTCTGATCACCATAATTCTGGGAGTTAAAATAAGAACCTGGGATCCAGCTAGTTATTTTTCCTCTCCTCGAAGAATGTCTCAGGAACTCATT